>NC_087152.1:23851754-24026754 GCF_035594125.1 Scylla paramamosain | reverse complement strand
AAATTTGTCTAATCTTTTCTTAAAGCTCTCTAGTGTCCTAGCACTAACAACATGATTACTGAGTCCGTTCCACTCATCTACCACTCTTTTTGAGAATCAATTTTTTCCTATCTCCTTCCTAAACATAAATTTTTCAAGCTTGAACCCGTTATTTCTTGTTCTACCCTGGTTGCTGATCCTAAGAATTTTGCTTACATCCCCCTTGTTATAACCCTTATACCACTTAAAGATTTCTATCAGGTCCCCTGTTAACCTACGTCTCTATAAAGAATGTAAATTTAACAGCTTCAATCTCGCCTCGTAAGGAATGCTCCTCATCCCCTGTATTCTTTTAGTCATTCTCCTCTGTATTGATTCTAATAGACCTATATCTTTCCTGTAATGTGGGGACCAGAACTGCACAGCGTAGTCTAGATGAGGTCTGACCAGCGCCAAGTATGTATAACTTTAATATTACTTCCGGCCTTCTACTTTTAACACTCCTAAAAATGAATTCTAGTATCCTATTTGCCCTGTTTCTGGCTTTTATGCATTTTTTCCCTAGACAGAGTTCAGAGCTAACTTTAACTCCTAAATCTTTCTCGTACCTGTACCTACCAGAGTTTGATTGTTTAATGTGTACCTATTGTGTGGGTTTCCTCTACGTACGCTAAGTACTTTGCATTTATTGATATTAAATTGCATTTGCCATCTATCCGTTCATTCATTCATTCTATCTAAATCTGCCTGCAAGGCGATGGCATCCGATTCTGACCTAATTAATCTACCTATCTTTGTGTCATCCGTAAATTTACTAACATCACTACTAATTCCATTATCCAAGTCATTGATATATATTAGAAATAACAATGGCTCTAATACTGATCCCTCTGGCACCCCACTAATTACATGACCCCACTCGGATTTCGAACCGTTTATTACAACTCTCTGCCGCCTGTTACTAAGCCATGACCCTATCCAGCCTAACACCTTCCCATTTATCCCGTTTGCCCTAACCTTTCTCAGGAGCCTTTGATGGGGTACCTTGTCAAAATGCTTTATTGAAGTCCAGATATAAGATATCATAACTATCACCATTATCTACTGCCTTTCACACCTTACTGTAAAAACTTAACAAGTTTGTCAGGCAAGAATTCTCCTTCGTGAAGCCATGCTGTGTCTGATTTATCAAGTTATGTTTGTCTAAATGCTCCCTAATGTTCCTCACTATTATTGACTCTAATATTTTCCCTACAACTGAAGTTAAGCTGACAGGTCTATAGTTAGACGCTAAAGTTTTATCTCCTTTCTTAAAGATGGGTACTGCATTAGCCTGCCTCCACATTATTTAGCATGAAAAATAGGGCTACTAGACAGCTAGAGATGCAACATTGCGGCGATGAAAGAGAGGCGAAAGACAGCCAGTTAGAGGAGAGGAGTTGATGAGACGAGAAGCTTTTGATTCCACCCTGTCTAGAAGAGCGGTATGAGTGGAAACACCAGACATTGGAAGCATACTCTATACATGGACGGATAAGTATTTACATTTACATATTATGACGGATAAGTCCCTTGTAAAGAGTTAGCAGGTTGGGGGGGGCATGTAAAAAACTGGCGGAGACGACTCAGAACACCTAACATCATAGAAGCTATTTTAGCTAAAGATGAGATGTGAAGTTTCCAGTTCAGATTATAAGTAAGGGACAGACAGAGGATGTTCAGTGTAAAAGAGGGTGACAGTTGAGTGCCATTAATTAAAGAAGAGGGGATGGTTGTCTGGAAGGTTGTGTTGAATTGATAGATGAAGGAATTGAGTTTTTGAGACATTGAGCAATACCAAGTTTGCTCTGCCCCAATCAGAAATTTTAGAAAGATCGGAAGTCAGGCCTTCTGTGGCTTCTCTGCGTGGTGATTACTTCCTGAAGTGTTGGACGTCTATGAAAAGACGTGGAAAAGTGCAGGGTGGCATCATCAACGTAGGAGTGGATAGGAAAAGAAAATTGATTTAGAAGGTCATTGATGAATAATAAAATGAGAGTGGGTGACAGGACAGAATCCTGAGGAACATTACTGTTAATAAATTTAGGAGAAGAACAGTAACCCTCTACCTACAATATTATCCATGGCAATATCCCTAACCACTTATTCTATCTGCCGAGAGTGAGTGATGTCTGTACTGCCCCCACTAGACAACAGCATAATGTGTATGAGCCCAAGACCTGTACTGGGGCGAGGTCTCTACTGGTTGCTGGACCAAAATTCAGGAACAGCCTTCCTTATTCTATAAGGAATACACCGTCCATACGAACGTATAAAAAGCTGTTGTTCATTTATCTTTTCAACAAACAATTCAGTGTGTAAATCAGTAGCACGCCTTTCTTACATGTAATTCTGTATTATATAGTGTCTCATTTATATTGTACACTCTTTTATCTCTTGTTTTACTTTTATCTTATACATTTAACTACTGTCTCATTTATAATTTTTGCACTCCTTTATCTACTGTTTTACTTATAATTTTAATCACAGTAATAACATGCACCAGTTGTAGGATATAGTGTGAATCTAATGTATAAGTTATATATTGAAGTGAACTTGACTCTACTCAAATAGAATGTAATAGTTGTGAACCGAAACAAGGATAACCATTGTACAATGAAATAAATATTTGATTCTAATTCTAATTCTGATTCCTTCCCTCCCTCTCTTTATAATCTCATTGTGTGTGTGTGTGTGTGTGTGTGTGTGTGTGTGTGTATGTGTGTGTGGTGTGTATGTGTGTGTGTGTGTGTGTGTGTGTGTGTGTGTGTGTGTGTGTGTGTGTGTGTGTGTGTGTGTGTGTGTGTGTTTGTGTGTGTGTGTTTGTGTGTGTGTGTGTGTGTGTGTGTGTGTGTGTGTGTGTGTGTGTGTGAGCATGTATATACATTTTACTTGTATATACGTTCGAAGTTTGTTTGTTTTTTTCATTATTTTTTACTTCAACCTTTCTATTTCAGTCTCTCCGATTTTATGTTTGTGCTCTCTCTCTCTCTCTCTCTCTCTCTCTCTCTCTCTCTCTCTCTCTCTCTCTCTCTCTCTCTCTCTCTCTCTCTCTCTCTCTCTCTCTCTCTCTCCAATACATTCCTACTTTTAAAACTCTTCGTCAGCCTTCGGGAATCCTGAAACTCCAACAAACAGCCAGCAACACACTCAGTCCCTGTGCTTCCCTGAGCAGTAAAGAGCGGACGTTGTCATCTCCCGGCGTTACTCCTTCGAGACGCACAGTCCAATACGAGTATGTAATATCGTGTAGCGTCTGCGTATTGACCGAACAGATGAAGAATGTATGTTAGTACGTATATCAGTATATCTTTGACCTTCTGTCTGTCTTGTGTGGGTGGGTGCGTGATTGATTGGGAGTCTCTGTCCCCAGCTTATGTGTAATTTTGTGTATTTTAATGTATCTGTTTGTATGTCTGTTTGTCACTTGTCACACACACACACACACACACACACACACACACACACACACACACACACACACACACACACACACACACACACACACACACAATATCTCAACATTTGCTTTTTTCCAAATGTTGCATGAAAGAAAGAAGAAAGAGGCAGAAAAGTGTGCACGATATATATGCATGTGTATTGTGTTGCAAGACATCCTCTCTCTCTCTCTCTCTCTCTCTCTCTCTCTCTCTCTCTCTCTCTCTCTCTCTCTCTCTCTCTCTCCATGGTTCTGCCGTTCAAATTTCAACACAATTCCAGTGATCCACACAACAATATACAAAATTCATAACATTTATGCACTTTTCATTTCTGGTAAGGTAATTCATAGAGTAGCAGGAGAATTGTGTGTATTTTTGGCGACAGGAAAGTGTGTGTGTGTGTGTGTGTGTGTGTGTGTGTGTGTGTGTGTGTGTGTGTGTGTGTGTGTGTGGGCGCCTCTGTCTGTAACGTGATTCACAGATAAGAGGATTCATGTTCTTTTTGTTATTTTATTGTCTCTTTTTTTTTCTTTTATAATGTTTTGCTTTTCTTTGTTTCTCTAGGTTTATACGGAAAATCTCTCTTTTTTATCCATCGCTCGTGTGTAAGTTACCAAACGCGAACATACAAATATTTTCGTTATGCGAAATTCAGTCTGCCTGCCTCAGTTTCCAATATTTTCTATTTGTAATGATTCTATATATGTATGTTTGTTTACTATTTCATTTCGCATATGCACTCATCAGTCAGTCTGTCTATGTGTCTTTGTCTGTCCTGCTTTCTGAATGTCTGATATGCTGGCTGACTCTCTTATGTAATTTCCTTCTAACATAGTACATACCTTTATTTATCTTAGTTTGTTTACCAAGATTTACAGTTGCATTTCTATATGTTGTGTCCATTAATATACAGCTAATTTCTCTCTTTATCTGATTCATCGCTTACACTTCCACTTTCTTCTTATTTGTTTATGTATATTGCTCTTCAACCATCCTATCTTCCTATGTTTCTTCACTTACCTACCCATTCGTCGATGTTTTTATCTGTATACCTCTCCCTATCTAATACTTCTACCTTCTTATCTATGAACGGGGATTTATCGATATATTTTCCCGCTTATGTACTTATTATCCCTGTCTGTCTGTCTGTCTATTTACCTAATCAATTTTTCTTCTTATTGAACTGTTTATCTACCAATTTATTTATATTTATATCTAATTAAATACTTATTCATTTAATCATCTATCTATGAATCTATCTATCCATCTATCTGTACATCTATATATTTATTTATCAGCCAGTCTATCTATTTAACCATTCACTCACCCAGCCATCTATCTATAAATCTACCTGTTCAACCAGATACCTATTCATTGATCAATTCGTCAGACCAACAATACATTTCTCTCTCTGCGCCTGAACATACTCACCGATCCATTTCCCCGTTCACCGCCATTGTACCGAGATAGTGTACCCTCAATACACTTCTATACTCGGGGGCGGCTAGGCAACGCTATTTCGCCATGTTCCACTAAGCATCCCTCCAGTTCCTTTCAGTTCCATGCTTGTAAGGGGAGACAAGGCCCTCCTAATACTACGGGACTGGATGAGGAGGGGGAGGAAGAGGAGGGGAGTCTGTTGCAATTATGTCGGCAAAAGGAAGAATGGAAAGTAAGGGAGAGACGATGAAGGATGATGGAGCGAGGGAAGAGAAGAGAGGAATTCGTGAAAATGGGAGAAGTTGAAATTGAGATGTGGTGGTGGTGGTGGTAGAGTTTATCATTTTTCTCTTCCTCCTCCTTAGGGTGAATTGAAAAATTATGAACCATACCATCACCACCACCACCACCAAGAAGCTGTGGCCTGATTGATTGCCGCTTCCCTGGAAAGCGCAACGTAAGGATGCTGCACCACCCCTTAACAACCAAACTGTGCCTTCACCTGCGCTACGAACACACCACATCACACAACTATCATGCATTTACACTCTCCCTCATAAACAAAAGCAGACAGACCGCAACTCTTTCCCTCACACTTTCCCTCAAGTTCTATGTGGTTTTTGTATACCACGGGGTATCAATTCCTGTATCTTGCCAGCTTCTGCTGGAGGGATTGGTGGGGATGAACCTTTATTCTATCCTGTATCTCCCAATAATAGTTAATGTAGAATAATTATCCAAACAGCCTCGTCAGTACCTCAAGGTTTGGTCTTCCGTTGCATTCCTTTGTATTCCTTTGTATTCTTTCCTCCTCCTCCTCCTCCTCCTACTCCTACTCCTCCTCGCCCTCCTGTTGCTGCTGCTGGAAGTGATGGCTCATGAATAATCACTCAGTGAAATCATAATTCGAGCTGAGAGAGAGAGAGAGAGAGAGAGAGAGAGAGAGAGAGAGAGAGAGAGAGAGAGAGAGAGAGAGAGAGAGAGAGAGAGAGAGAGAGAGAGAGAGAGAGAGAGAGAGAGAGAGTTCTTGGCCAGAGCCACATCAGTCCCCTTCTCCCCCCCCACACCACCCCAGCAACACACTTTAAGCAACCATTCTGTAGACGCATCTCGGGATAATTTTTTAGAGTAATATTGGATGACCACTAGGGGAGCCACACTCCACGGCCACACGCGGGTCTGTCGGGGGGAAGGGGGCGGGCAAGAGGGGAAGGCGGACCATACCAGTGTGTAGGGTCAAAACATATCACGGCAAAAAGGAGATAGAGGAAGTGAGGCTATGTTTTAATCCTATACATTATTAAAGACAAAAAATGGTCTGTATGAATGAAAATATGGAAAAGAACTTAGATCTTTTTTCCTTTCTACAGACAAATTAAAAGGAGATGGAGGAGGTGTGGCTGAGGTTTATCCCTATTTATTGTAAAAAATTGTTCTCTGTCTGAGGATGTGAAAAAAGGAACATAATAACAGTATGATATTTTTTCTTTTCTTTTCTGGACAAACTTGCTTGTAACTAGAAACACTTAATAGCAAAAAGAAGGCAGACAAAAAAGTGAATAATGTTTTACACAGTACATCGCAAAAAAAAAAAAAGTTTTGTATGAATCAAGATATGAAGGAGTATAAAATGGTACTTTTTTTTTTTTCTTCGCCTACGGACACACATAGAACACACTTGTCAAGTTAAGTGAACATAAAGTGGAAATGCTGAAGATAAAGAAAATAATGGAAGAGCACTAAACCTTTCACTAGAATTGAACTGTTGATATTACTGGGATTTTTATTTATTTTTTATTGTGTACATAATTATCCCAGACTACATCACCACTACTAAATCATTCCGTTGCAGCGTAAAGGGAGAGACTATAGTTGTGATGATATCACTGTATTTATGCTCTACAACCTGCATCACTTTAGCAAACTTTAGGCGCTGTATCATTACAAACATCACTCACAGCAGAGTACCACACTAACATCCGACACTACCTCACCCTCCTGAGCCAATAACCTGCAGGGAGTGCCACAGCCCCGCCAGGCTACATAGAATACAAGCAATCACCCCGTCACGTGGTTCACTCTAATAGAAGCTTGCAGTGTAGGGAAGCTGCCTCTGAGCGTCACATAATCCTGCACGCCATCCAGACCACGCTACGCTACGCCTCCTCCTCCACCTCCTACTCGTCCTCCCCCTTGTCCCCGCCCGACCACTTGCCTTCCTCTTTTACATACAAACTGCACGCCCCACGCGGCGCATGCAAACACTAGCCTGTCGCCGTACATTTGGCCGTTTGCTCTGCTCTCGACACCCACACTGCTGCACGTAACGGAGAGAGAGAGAGAGAGAGAGAGAGAGAGAGAGAGAGAGAGAGAGAGAGAGAGAGAGAGAGAGAGAGAGAGAGAGAGAGAGAGAGAGAGAGAGAGAAATATTCATGGCAAAAAGTAAATTCTTTCATACAAATGCACCACATTAGGCGCCTCCAGCGTAAGACTGTATTATCAGGCAGGAAGCGCGGCAGTAAACACGTGAAGTCTATAGAGAAGGCAGGGCGTGTTTCATTTGCTGGTCTTGCCTATCACTTTTTTTATTATACATTTTCTTTTTTTTCTCTTTTTTTTTTTTTGCATGGATTGACAAGGTGCGGAATAATAGTAAGAAAATATAAATAATAAAAAAAAAATGAATTGGTTTCATTCCAGCTGATAATCCTGCTCTTTACTACTACAATAACAACAACAACAACAACTACTACTACTACTACTACTACTACAACTACTACTACTACTACTACTACTACTACTACTGTTATTAACATTCACCTATTACGACTCAGGAAATTTTTCTCCAACCCTTTATGCTTCTTAAAAACATGGAACTGCATTTGGAAATAAAAATTCAGATAGTTGAACACAAAAGTCAATTAGATGCAAAAGATACTGGACGGCTCAACTTGAAACACTGGAGTAAACAATGCAATACTTGTTTAATTTAGGTCAGTATAAAATGGTATTCTTACATTTGCATATAGCCACTATTTATACTCACGCTCTCATATCTTCTCGGCGAATGGCGAACAGAGGAACAAAAAATATCTTTTCAGCTGCCGCATTCGTACATAGACAAAAAAAAAAAAAAAAGGCAATAATAAAAAAATCTAAATATGTTTCTGGAAGTGCCTCAATACTCTTAAAACAACTAGTTACAGGAAGGGGAAAAAAACAGAAACAGGCAGAGAATTCCAGAGTTTACCCATGAAGGGGATGCAAGAATGAAGATATTGCTTAACTCTTGGACTATTGAAAGTGAACGGAATAAAGATGAAAGTCTTGTGTACCGTCAGCGTGGGGAAGGAGAGACGCATGCTGATGGCAAATTCTGAAGAGCAGTAACCATAGAAATAACAACACAAGACAGACTTCCTCCATTTTTTTCCATCTTCATATACTTGTGTGCATTTTTTGTAGCATATCAGTGTATTTGCTATGGTAAGCTCAGTAGGTATGAAATGTTCTCTAGGGTATACATTAATTCGTCCATTTATTTATTTATTTATTTATTCACTTATTTATTATCTATTTATTTCATATTCTGCTTTTCATTACCCCATCGTATTGAGAGGCACTTTTGTGACTCACTGTTTCCTTTACATTGAGAAATTACTTGTTAATTACAGTACAGCATAAAGCAAGTGTCTGCAGTGAGTCAGACACTTTGTCAAGCAGCCTTACCTTACATGCACATGGAATAACATAAGCAAGCATGACAGGCTTCACATAAATGTAAATCTGAAAATGAAAGGACGCACACTGCGCTACAAAAACAGCTCCGTCCCCGTCACTCACCGGTAAATTGTGAGTGTGTCAGGAGGAGCAGGAAAAAGCCAGTCCTCGTCGTCTGGCCGCGAGGACAGCATCCGACAAGACAAACACAAAATCAGAGGACTGTGTTAAACACTAAAGTGTCTGAGTCTGATGGTGTCAACCAAGACTGGCTATCCCGTATATGAAGTGAGTTATGGCAAATAATTCGCGCATTTTGCGCGTTCGAGCTCGATCTGTAGTAATGAGGCGATAGTTGTGCGAGTTGCGAGGCAGAAACCTTCGCCCACATGGCGATAAATCGAAATATCCAAAATACAGCAAAAAAAGGTGAGTCTGACGAAGAAATTACGTAAAATAAGAAAGACATGCCTTCAAAAGTTACCAACCAAGAAGTGTTTCCGAAAACGAAATCGAAATTTTTATATGCGATGGACACCAAAAGGTGCTCCCGGCCAAATCATCGTTGTGCCCTCCAAGGCCAGGCGGGAGCGGTGGAGTGTAGAGATGTGCGGTAACAAAAATATAATTATCCCTCGAAAGATATTTAATACGTTACTAAATGATAAAGAAAATCATAAATTTTCTTTCATTCGCTGACAAAGAAAATAAAAACGTGATGAAACTAGTATTTTCAGAAATCTACAACGACGAGCCTCTGAAAAAAAAAGGAGACAAAGTGTGGGCCGGCTCTAGTCATCAAAGCCCATGTCTCCTTGACTTTTCAAGGCAACAATCGACACACACACAGAGACAAGTAAGAACACTTCACAGAACAATACAAGCTTTCCTCTCTTTGATTTTACTTGAATAAAGCTGTAACAAAGGTTATGACGATAAAAAGTGACCTTAGGTCACAAATATCATGGTGGTAACGCTTCTCTGGAAGTCAGAGTTCAAAATATCAATACAAATTGAACAAAGAAAATATAAATATGTTTTCTCCATAGAAGGGAAGTTTTTTTCTTTTTCTTTTTCTTTCTTTTTTTTTTACGTGGAAACCAAATTAACTCTAAATGAAAATTTTTACAGTAATAGTTTCCAAGGACGCTTTATCATAACATGCAAAATATTATTAATCTACATAACGGTAAAATACAGTAAAAAGATAAATAAACGGATAAATTTGAAGATCTGTTATTTGTTACCTAAAAAAAAATGAATATTCCTGCAATTGTGGAAAGATTTTTTTTTTTTTGTGATTGCATATCTTTCCTTTCTTCACTCATATATTCGTACATACAAAAGATATATACGAAAAAAAAGAAAAAAAAAAAGAACGCAAAAATGATAGCTTATTGTTAGGTTTCAACTGAATATCTAAGTAAATATTTATACCAAAAAGATGACATCATTATAGAAAATATCCTTCTTTTCTCTATGCATACACTAAAATAAGCACACGAAGACTGGAATACAAAAATTATAGTTTTGAAAAAGATTCTCGGTTAATCCTCAAAGTATTTTTTTTTTCCCTGTAAGATGTTGCAAATGAACATTATAGACTAAATTTACATTCTTTCTTTTTTCATATATATATATATATATATATATATATATATATATATATATATATATATATATATATATATATATATATATATATATATATATATATATATATATATATATATATCTTAGGAAGGCAGAAAAATGGTAGACAAAACAACGCTTTGGAAAAAGGTTTAAACTAATCCTTCAATGGATAATACTACTGAAACGATACCATGGAAGCACATCCTTTCTTTCCTTCATAGATTCGTGGAAAGCAGACAGGAGAAAGGCAGGCAACAGTGACAGGTTTCGATTGGCATGAAAAAAAAAAAAAAGTTTAACAGCGAGTTCCAAAATAGAGGGCACATGATGTAATGAAGCAGGTACTCACTTTCCTCCTGCACGTGTTGGGTGTTAACCGCGGTCCCACCTGCCATCCTTTCCTGATGCCCTTCTTTTCTCCAAGTATTGGTCATAGGTGGCACATACACTCCTACATAATTCATTATCCTTCCATTTCCACTTTTTAATCATCATTTGTAGGATTTCAGACTTGTCTTCATATTTTATAACCTTCTTCACTTTAACACTCTTTTTTAGCCATAATGATCACTCATCCTCCTCCCTTGTCACTTCTATTTTTCACCCATAAATCATATTTATCGTCACCAGTGTCAGGAGTTTCCCATTCATTGCGTGTGCGTGTGTGTGTATGTATGTGTGTGTGTGTGTGTGTGTGTGTGTGTGTGTGTGTGTGTGTGTGTGTGTGTGTGTGTGTGTGTGTGTGTGTGTGTGTGTGTGTGTGTGTGTGTGTGTGTGTGTGTTCCCATCACAATGATGTAAAAGTGGTCATATCTCTTGCCAAGAGAGAGAGAGAGAGAGAGAGAGAGAGAGAGAGAGAGAGAGAGAGAGAGAGAGAGAGAGAGAGAGAGAGAGAGAGAGAGAGAGAGAGAGAGAGCAAATATAAAAAAAAAAATGAAAAACCAAAAATAAATAAAAATATAAAAAAAGGTCATCTTAATGCAGTTCTATTTGGAATCTGTACGAGAACCAACATTAAGTGGACCTTTTTATACATTTTGTGTTGCCCTTAACCAGCAACCCTCTTACATAAAAAAAAAAAAAAATCCTAAATTGTTCAACGTGGTAGCAAAACAAAAGTGCATAGGTGGCAGCTCACTGGCAGGTTGTAGGCCCAGCCAGCACGGTGAAGCAGGAAATTTTTCCCCACTGACTGAAATTTCCCCCGGGAAAATTAACTTAGGATTGATTTCCACCCAGGAATAACAGCACAGGCTGTTTTTCCCCAGGGGAAATCTCAGATCTAGGATATTTTTCCCCCTCTAGGCTATTTTTCACTCCCCCCCTACATAAAAACTATTTTGATGAATTACATAATCAATCATATTAATTTATGTAGTTTGATAATTTACTGGTACTTCTGTAGTACTAAAGTGTTGAGTTTATATGGCAGTTTCATGTAGAACAATGGGGATCCCTCATTATGTTTGCTCTTATCAGATTATCAGGGTAATCGTAAAAAGAAGTCTTTATTGGAAAGCTAACTAAAAACGTACTTAAAAAGCAATTAAAAATCACGGGTTTTACAGGAGCGTTAATTCATTTTTTATCTTTTGTATTTTTGATTGTGGGGCTGGATTGCACTTAAGAAAACTCCATGAATCCTTATAATTTTGTGTTGTTCCAAGATAGGCACTGTGGTACCATTGCTAGGCAAGATAGGCAGTGTGGTACCTGCTGTGATTCCTGTATATTCTTTTTTTTTTTTTTTTATGTAAGAAGGACACTGGCCAAGGGCAACAGAAAAAAATCAATAAAAAAAAATGCCCACTGAAATACCAGTCCCATAAAAGAATCAAAGCAGTAGTTAAAAATTGATGAATACGTGTCTTGAAACCTCCCTCTTGAAGGAATTCAAGTCAGAGGAAGGTGGAAATACAGAAGCAGGCAGGGAGTTCCAGAGTTTACAAGAGAAAGGGATGAATGATTGAGAATACTGGTTAACTCTTGCATTAGAGAGGTGGATAGAATAGGGGTGAAAGAAGAAAGTCTTATGCAGCGAGGCCGCGGGAGGAGGGGAGGCATGCAGTTAACAAGATCAGAAGAGCAATTAGCATGAAAATAGCGGTAGAAGACAGCTAGAGATGCAACATTGCGGCGGTGAGAGAGAGAGGCTGAAGACAGTCAGTTAGAGGAGAGGAGTTGATGAGACGAAAAGCTTTTCATTCCACCCTGTAAGAGTGGAACCCCAACAGACATGTGAAGCATACTCCATACATGGACGGATAAAGCCCTTGTACAAAGTTAGCAACTGGGGGGGGTGGCGAGAAAAACCGGCGGAGACGTCTCAGAACGCCTAACTTCATAGAAGCTGTTTTAGCTAGAGATGACATGTGAAGTTTCCAGTTCAGATTATAAGTAAAGGAGAGACCGAGGATGTTCAGTATAGAAGAGGGGGACAGTTGAGTGTCATTGAAGAAGAGGGGATAGTTGTCAGGAAGGTTGTGTCGAGTTGATAGATGGAGGAATTGAGTTTTTGAGACATTGAACAATACCAAGTTTGCTCTGCCCAAATCGGAAATTTTAGAAAGGTCAGAAGTCAAGCGTTCTGTGGCTTCCCAGCGTGAAATGTTTACCTCCTGAAGGGTTGGACGTCTATGAAGAGATGTGGAAAAGTGCAGGGTGGTATCATTACCGTAGGAGTGGATAGGACAAGAAATTTGGTTTAGAAGATCATTAATGAATAATAAGAAGAGAGTGGGTGACAGGACAGAACCCTGAGGAACACCACTGTTAATAGATTTAGGAGAAGAACAGTGACCGTCTACCACAGCAGCAATAGAATGGTCAGAAAGGAAACTTGAGATGAAGTTACTGAGAGAAGGATAGAAGCCGTAGGAGGGTTGTTTGGAAATCAAAGCTTTGTGCCAGACTCTATCAAAAGCTTTTGATATGTCCAAGGAAACAGCAAATGTTTCACCAAAATCTCTAAAAGAGGATGACCAAGACTCAGTAAGGAAAGCCAGAAGATCACCAGTAGAGCGACCTTGACGAAACCGATACTGGCGATCAGATAGAGGGTTGTGAAGTGATAGAAGTTTAAGAATCTTCCTGTTGGGATAGATTAAAAACTTTAGATAGGCAGGAAATTAAAGCAATAGGACGGTAGTTTGAGGGATTAGAACGGTCACCCATTTTAGGTACAGGTTGAATGTAGGCAAACTTCCAACAAAAAGGAAAGGTAGGTGTTGACAGACAGAGCTGAAAGAGTTTGACTAGGCAAGGTGCAAGCACGGAGGCACAGTTTCGGAGAACAATAGGAGGGACCTCATCAGGTCCATAAGCCTTCCGAGGGTTTAGGGCAGCAAGGGCATGGAAAACATCATTTTAATAGGTGGTATGAAGTAGTCAGAGGGTGGAGGAGAGGGAGGAACAAGCCCAGAATCGTCCAAGGTAGAGTTTTTTAGCAAAGGTTTGAGCGAAGAGTTCAGTTTTAGAAATATATGTGATAGCAGAGGTGCCATCTGGTTGAAACAGAGGAGGGAAAGAAGAAGAAGAAAAATTATTGGAGATATTTTTGGCTGGATGCCACCTCAGTTATGCACTCAGCACACAAAGACGGGTCTCTGATCCGGAAGCAGTAGACATTCCAAGGAAAATCAGCAAAATACCTCGTCAGGTCCCACCAACTAGCAGAGGCAAAACGCCAGAGGCAGCTTCGCTTAGGGGGATCCTGAAGAGGGATTGGAGCGATAGGACAAAATAAAGATATGAGATTGTGATCGGAGGAGCCCAACGGAGAAGAAAGGGTGACATCATAAGCAGAAGGATTAGAGATCAGGAAAAAAGTCAAGAATGTTGGGCGTATCTCCAAGACGGTCAGGAATACGAGTAGGGTGTTGCACCAATTGCTCTAGGTCGTGGAGGATAGCAAAGTTGAACGCTAGTTCACCAGGATGGTCAGTGAAGGGAGAGGAAAGCCAAAGCTGGTGGTGAGCATTGAAGTTTCCAAGAATGGAGATTTCTGCAAAAGGGTCAGAATGTGTTCCACTTTGGAAATTAAATAGTCAAACAATTTCTTATAGTCAGAGGAGTTAGGTGAGAGGTATACAGCACAGATAAATTTAGTATGAGAGTGACTTTGTAGTCGTAGCCAGATGGTGGAAAACTCGGAAGATTCAAGAGCGTGGGCACGAGCGCAGGTTAAGTCATTGCGCACATAAACGCAGCATCCAGCTTTGGATCGAAAATGAGGATAGAGAAAGTAGGAGGGAACAGAAAAGGGGCTACTGTCAGTTGCATCAGACACCTGAGTTTCAGTGAGGAAAAGAAGATGAGGTTTAGTAGAGGAGAGGTGGTGTTCTACATATTGAAAATTAGATCTTAGACCGCGAATGTTGCAGAAGCTAATGTAGAAAAAAGTTGAGGGGGGTGTCAAGACAGGGTCGTCGACAGAAAGTCAGTCCGACCTGGGAACATTTATGGTCCCCTCCCCAGATGGGGACTCCGAGGATGGTGTAGGGGTTGCTATGATGATTTTTAAATTTTAGAGTGAAGGGTGTGTGTGTTATTAGGTGCTTGTAGTTTTGTGTGGAGGAAGAGAGCTGTCTTTAGAGGGCAGGCTGTGACTGCCCACTTGTGTTGTGAGACACAAAGGGAAACGTTCAGTTAGGTCAAAGCTGGGTTTAATGATAAGTTCACAGCATCCCCTGAACAGTGCTTTAGACCTCACTGGGAGTAATTATCGTTTCCGCAGTTGTCTACTGTCTCCTCCAAGGAGACAGTGAGTACTCTGCCATATAAACTCAACACTTTAGTACTACAGAAGTACCAGTAAATTACCAGACTCCATAAACTAATATGATTCTGATGTAGAAAAAATTCCTATGGTTTTGTCAAACTTACCATTGATTATATAATTAATTAAAATAATTTCTATGTAGGGTGGGTGAGAAATAGCCTAGAGGGGGAAAATATCCTAGATCTGAAATTTCCCCTGGGGGAAAAAACAGCCTGTGCTGTTATTCCTGGGGGGAAATCAATTCTAAGTTAATTTTCCCGGGGGAAATTTCAGTCAGTGGGGAAAAAATTTCATGCTACACCGGGTTGGCTGGGCCTACAACCTGCCAGTGAGCTGCCAGCTATGCACTTCTGTTTTGCTACCACGTTGAAATGAGGATTTTTTTTTTTTTATGTAAGAGGGTTGCTGGTTAAGGGCAACAAAAAAAAAATGTATAAAAAGGCCCACTTAATGCTGGTTCTCATAGAGATTCCAAATATAACTGCATTAAGTTGGCCTTTTATTTGTTTTTTATTTTATATTTTTATTGCTCCTCTCTCTCTCTCTCTCTCTCTCTCTCTCTCTCTCTCTCTCTCTCTCTCTCTCTCTCTCTCTCTCTCTCTCTCTCTCTCTTGGCAAGACATATGACCAATATAACATCATTGCGATGGGAACACACACACACACACACACACACACACACACACACACACACACACACGCAATGAATGGGGAACTCCTGACACTGGTGATGATAAATATGATTTATGGGTGAAAAATAGAAGTGACAAGGGAGGAGGGCGAGTGATCATTATGGCTAAAAAGAGCGTTAAAGTGAAGAGGGTAATAAAAAGTGAAGACAAGTCTGAAATTCTACAAATGATGATTAAAAAAGTGGAAATGGAAGGATAATGATTTATGTAGGAGTGTATGTGCCACTTATGACAAATACTTGGAGAAAAGAAGAGCAAGAAGAGATGTTGGTAGATGTGTTAAAAGGTCTTGAAAAGATATTGATGGAAAGTAGTGATATAGTTATTGTTGGTGATTTGAATTGTAAGGAGATCAATTCGGAAACACTGACAACTACTGGAAGTGAAAACTCATGGAGTAATAGACTGTTAAATTGGGCAGTAGAAAACTTACTGACTCAATGGATAGATTGTGATACAAGATTTAGTTGAAGAGATAAACCATCAAGACTTGATTTTGTGTTTACCAAGTACATGGAAATTATTGAAACCATACACTACGATAGCCCTCTAGGTAAAAGTGATCATATGTTGATGGAATTTAAATTGAAAAATTAAAATGTAATCATAGATAAAAAAAAGTTATAAGGTGTAAAGATTTAAATATAGTGAAGCTGATTTTGAAAACTGAAGAAAATACTTTATTACCGTGGACTGGAAGGACTTTGAAGACGCAGAAGATGTTCGGGAAAAATGGGATGAATTTATAAGGATATATAATTCTACTGTGGAGAAATTTGTACCTAGAGGAGGGGTAAGATGTAGAAAGGGTAAGGAATGGTTCAATACAAAATGCAAAGAGGCTAGAAATTGTCAGCTAAATGCTTGAAATAGATGGAAGAAGAGGAAAACTGAGAGCAGATGGGAGGAATATATTGATGCTAGAAATAAGTACGTTGAGATAATAAGAATGGAGAGAAGAAACTATGAAAGAGATATAATAGATAAGTGTATAAATGAACCCAAACTGTTCTTTAGACATATTAATGGGAAGATGAAGAAGAAGGAAGGTGTATCAAGATTGAACCAGAGCGCAAAAATAAATGAAAAAAAAAATACGGAGATATAGAACAACACTATGAAAAATGTGTGTGTATGTTTGAGCTTGTTTGGTACAAAAACGCTAAAAATGTCTGGAAAGTACCCATTATGGGAAACGAAACAATATTAACAGAAACGTTTAATATAGTTGTTTTCACCTTCTTAGCTACCAAAACTCAGAAACACATGAATATAATTTTATATGGATAAACAGAACAATATTACCAAAAACGTATATTACTACTACCAAAACTCCAAGATGCAAAGAACTATATAAGAAGAATGAGAACAATATTGCTAAAAATCATGCAAGATGAGTGTTTTTTTTTAGGTTACAAAACGCCAAAATGCATGTAAAGCACATTTTGTGGAAAAAGAAAATCTTACCCCCCCCAAAAAAAAAACGTGCATTTTGAGTGCCTTTCAGCTTCTTACGTACGAAAACACAAGAAAAATAAATAAGTAAATAAAATAAATAAAAAAAAGAATACTATATTGGAAAACAAAACATCTAAATTATTTTCGATATTGTTCTTTAGTTTTCCCATTTAAGGTATTTTCCATACTTTCTATCAATTTGGTGCTAAATACACTCATAAACACCCAAATGACACGTTTTTTTCTTAATGTCGTTTCGTTATCCCATACAGGGTGTTTTGCATGTATTTTAGCGTTTTGTTACCTATCAAGCTCAAAATACTTACCACATTTTTTGTTAATATTTTTTTTTTCTCAAGAATAGGTGCTTTTTATGCATTTTAGCACATTAGCACGTGAAAACTCGACACGTTTTTTTATAAAGTTGTTTTGTCTTCCAATATAGCTTGTTTTCCATGTTTTTTTTCAGCGTTTTTTGGTATGCAAGAAGCTGAAAAGCAATAAAAACACACGTTTTTGGTAATTTTGTTTTCTTTTCCTATAAAAGTTCCTTTGTTTGCAGTTTTGTGTTTTGGTATCTATCAGAATAGAAAAAACACTCATATTACACGTTTTAACAATGTTATTCTGATTCTTCTTATAGAGTGTTTTCTTTACTTTTTAGCGTTCTAGTCACTAACATGAAGATGAGTGTTTATGTGCCTGTTAGGTACCAAAACTCTAAAGTACACGGAAAACAACCTATATGGGAGAAGAAAACAATATTAACATAAACATTGTTTCGTGATGGGATCTCAAATGGGCCACGAGTTGTATCAAAATTTATTAATCCAACCTGTAAATATTCTTACAATTAATTACCAAATACAAAAGAAACAAAGTTATACAGACCACTACAGCAAATCCCCAAATGTATATAAATCCTATCAAAAATATTAAAACAAATGGACAATTGTAATGCTATTCATTTAGCAAAATTATTATAGTCTAATATACTATAAATATACAGCATTGTAAATCTAATTCATCCGCAGCACTTTACACATCCTAAATACATAAATAGCCGCTAAAGACATATTTAATGACTATCAAATATGTCAGTATAAGCACATAATAAACAACACTTTAATCCCTCACAAGATTGGCCTCCTGTATGTCCCATCAATATCCAGACCACACCATTAATGTCCTGGCCATACTAGCACTGGCCAGACCACACCATCAACATCAAGAACACTGCGGTTAATTACATGAAAATAACACGTGTTTTTCCATCAACACCCTTGCCAATATTCAAAATCACTTCAGCACCTATTTTTGTCATTTAGATTGACAGAGATTTTCTTAACCCACTCCTACATGCATATATACACCTTGCACATATGGCGGAGGAAAACCTGCCGGCGGAACAGTACAAAGCCGGCCAACGATGAGGAAGGAACAACCTCCTGATCCTAGGTCACGGTGTACAAGTGACCAGCTGCCTTGGATTCGACGCCAGGAGCGGCTAATAACAAAACACAAGCGCCAAGCACAACACCCCACCATATGGCAAATACAACAAATATATTACATATTACAAATTATAGGTTACATTTTGCGAACAAGTTTATCAAAATTGTGTCTTTTGAGTGTTTTTGACCTTCTCGTTCAAAATCTCTAAAACGCATACAAAACCCCCTTTCTGAAAAAAAAAAAAAAAAATTACTAAAAAACGTGTTTTTATATTGTTTTTGAGCATGGTAGGAATCAAAACACCAAAATGCATGCAAATCACCCAATATGGGGTAATGACACTATATTTCCACAACCGTGTCATTTGCGTGTCTATGAGCGAATTAGCACAAGAACATTAAAGACGTGTCATTTGAGTGTTTTTGAGCTAAAAATATACGAAAAGTACCTATTAGATGAAACGAAAAGTTTTTTTTTTTTCAGTTCCTTACGTACCTAAACGCTAAAACAGTCTAAAAACTCTATATGGAGGAACAGAACATTACCAAAATACGTCTATTATGAGTCATTACCACAATGTTACGAACCAAAACGTAAAAGTGCATGCAAAGTACCCTGTAAAAAAGAATCAGAACAACAATGCTAAAAACGCGTATTATGAGTATTTTGGGGCTTGTCAGATACAAAATAACAATAAAGTGCATTTAAAGCACCTTATATGGGAAAAGAAAACATTACCAAAAACATGCGTTTTGAGTGTTTTTTTCACCTTTCTACGTACCAAAACTCTAAATATCGTGGAAAACACGTTATATTGGAAAACAAAACTAAAGAAAACGAAAAAAAAAATCGAAGTCGTGCATTGTGAATGTTTTTGAATTTCTTTCTTACAAAAACTCTCAAAGGCATACAAAACACCCTTTCTGGGAAAAAAAAAAAAAAATAGTTCAACATTATCAAATACGAGTACGTGTGTTTTGAGTGTTTTTGAAGTTGTTAAGTATGAAAACACCAAAATGCATGTAAAGCACCCTACATGGGATAACGAGATGACATTAACAGAAACGTGTCATTTTGGTGCATGAAAAGCTAAAAACCATAGAAAATACCGCATATGGAAAATAAATGACATTTTCGAAATCGTGTCTTTTGAGTGTTCTTGAGCTTTTTTACGTACCAAAACGCTAAAACACATGAAAACACCCTTTAGAAAAAAAAAAAAAATAGAACAACTTTATGAAAAACGTGTATTTTGAATGTCATTGATCTTGTTAGGTACCAAAACGCTTAAAAATGCATGCAAACTACCCAATGTGTGAAACGAAATGATATTCACAGAAACATATATTATGAATATGTTTTTAGCTTCTTAGCTATCAAAACGCTAAAACACATGAATATCTTTTTATATGGATAAGCAGAACAACATTACCAAAAACGTGTATTATGAGTGATCACCACAATGTTAGGAACTAAAACACCAAAAGGCATGTAAACCACGCTATAAGAAGAACCAGGACAACAATGCTAAAAACGTGTAATGAGATTGTTAGGTAGCAGAACGTTAAAGTGCATACAAAGCATCCTTTATGGGAAAATAAAACAATATTACCATAAACAGGTGTTTGAGCTTTTATCAGCTTCTTACGTACCAATACGCTAAAAAGCATGGAAAATGCATTTAAAAAAAAAAATCGTATTATTTGAGTGTTTTTGACCTTCTTTCATACAAAATCTCCAAGAAGCACACAAAATACCCATTCTAGAGATACAGAACAAAACATGTGTTTTGAGTGTTTTATAAACTGATAGGTATCAAAACGCAAAAATGCATTCGAAGCCCCCTATATGGGGTAACGAAACGATATTACCAAAAACGTGTCATTTGAGTTTTTATGAGCTTATTAAGCACCAAAACGCTAAAAAAGAAAAAAAACGTGTGTTTTGAATGTTTTTGAGCTTGTTAGGTATGAAAACGCTAATATAGAGCGCTCTATATAGAGAAAGAGAACATTACCAAAAAGATGTTACTATTACATTACCAAACACATTACCAAAACGCTAGAAAAAAAAAAAAAAACGTGTTTTGAATATTTTTGAGCTTGTTAGGTACGAAAACGCTAATAAAGAGCACTCTATATAGAGAAAGAGAACAACATTCCCAAAAAGATGTATTATGAGTGATTACCACAATGTTATAGACCAAAACGCGAAAAAAAAAAATATACAAATCATCCTATAAGAAGAATCGGAACAACAATTCTAAAAACGTGTTATGTCAGTGTTTTTGAGCTTATCGAATACCAAAAATGCTAAAGTGAATGCAAAACACCTTATATGGGAAAATAAAATATTATTGCCAAAAACATGTCTTTTTAGTGATTTTGAGTCATTTACGCACCAAAAAAAAAAAAAAAAACGCTATTTTGGGGAACAAACAACTTTATCAAAATTGTGTCTTCTGAATGTTTTTGAGCTTCTTACACCCATTCTGGAAAAATAAAATACAAATAAAAAAATAAAACAACAGTATAAGAAATGTGTTTTTTTTTTGAGGCTGTCAGGTCTCGAAACGGCAAAACACCCTATATGGGTTAAAGAGACGATATTACCAGAAACGTGATATTAGAGTGTTTATGTGCGCATCAGGCACAAAAAATCTAAGAATAGAAAACACCCTATATGAGAAACTAAACAACATTATCAAAAATGTTTTTTTTGAGCGTTTTAAGGCTTTTTATATACGAAAAAGTAAAAACACATGCAAAACACTTTACTGAGAAACAAAAACAACATTATGAAAAACGATAATTTTATGTCTTTGAGCTTGTTAGGTACCAAAATGCAAGCAAAGTACCCATTAGAGGAGACGAAACGATATTAACAGAAACGTGTTATATGAGAGTGTTTTTTTATCTTTTTATCTAATATAACGCTAATACATGAATAAAACTTTATATATATATATATATATATATATATATATATATATATATATATATATATATATATATATATATATATATATATATATATATATATATATATATATATATATATATATATATATATATATATATATATATATATATATATATATATATATATATATATATATATATATATATATATAAACACAACATCATCATAAAACGTCTATGTTTGAGCCATGTTTGAGACCAAAAAGTATAAAAAATAAAAAAAAATAAAAAGTATATATATATATATATATATATATATATATATATATATATATATATATATATATATATATATATATATATATATATATATATATATATATATATATATATATATATATATATATATATATAAACACAACATCATCATAAAACGTCTATTATGAGCCATGTTTGAGACCAAAAAGTCAAAATGCCTAGAAAGCACTCTATATCAGGAATCAGAACAACAGTGCTAAAAACGTGTAATATGGGTGTTTTTAAGTTTGTTAGATACCAAAATGCTAAAATGTATGGAAATGGAAACAGAAAACAACTTTACCAAAAAACGTATTTTGATTTTTTTTTTTCAGTTTCTTACGTATTAAAACGCAAAAAAAAAAAAAAAACTGAAATTACGCTATATTGGAAACGAAAATAATTTTATCCAAGTCGTGTCTTTCAGGTGTTTTTGAGCTTTCGTGCAAAAAATCTAAAATGCATACAAAGCACCATTTTTGGGGAAGCATAATAGCATTGATGTTTTTTTTTTTATGTCTTCTCAGCTTATTAGGGAATAAAAAAAAACAAAATGCATGCAAAGCAATTCATATGGGCTAACAAGACGATATTACCACAGACGTGTCATTTCGGTGTTTATTAACATATTCGGCCCCCCAAAAAAAAAAAAAACATGAAAAATAACCTATATGGAAAGCAAAAAATTATCGAAAAAAATTCTTTTGAGTGTTTTCTTATGTATACCATAAAAGAAAAAAATCAGAACTACAATGATAAAATTGTTTAATACGAATGTTGTTGGGCGTGAAAGATACTAGAAAGCTAAAGCGAAAGCAATGTAACCTGTATGGGAAGGGGAAGCAATATGAGCAAGAACGTATCTTATGAGTGTTTCTTCAGCTTTTTACGTACGAAAACATTAAAAAGCATGAAAAAAACACACACTATATTGAAAACAAAACTTAATGAAAAATCGTGTCTTTTGAGTGTTTTTGAGCTCCTTTCTTACAAAACTCTAAAACGTTTACAAAAAACCCTCTCACGAGAAAAGAATATTACACACACAAAAAAAAAAGTGTATTGAGTGTTATTAATCTTGTCAGTTATCAAACGGCGAAATTCATGCAAATCACCCTATATGGAGTAACGAGACGATATTATCAGAAACGTGTCATCTGGGTGTTTATGAGCGCATTAGGCACCAAAACGCTTAAAAACATTGAGACCTTATATCAGAAAATAAAACAACACTATAGAAAAGAAGTGTCTTATGAGTATTTTTGAGCCTTTTAGGTACCAAAACGGTGAAAAAAAAAAATGCATGCATGGGAAAGGAAAAGAAGTAAGAAAAAGTCTTATGATTTTTTTTTTTTTCAGCTTCTTAGGTACCAAAACACTAAGACACATGAATGTCACTCAATGTGGAGAAACATAACATTACAAAAAAAATGTGTATTATGTATGATTAACAAAATGTTAGGGAGCAACATGGCATATTGCATATTGTATGCCTCCCCTTCTTTTTCTCACCCCTATTCTGTCCATCTCTCTAATGCAAGATTTAACCAGTATTCTCAGTCATTCATCCCTTTCTCTGGTAAATTGTGGAACTCCCTGCCTGCTTCTCTATTTCCACCTTCCTATGACTTGAATTCCTTCAAGAGGGAGGTTTCAAGACACTTATCCTTCAATTTTTGAGTACCGCTATGGACCCTTTTCTGGGACTGGCATCTCAGTGGGCTTTTTTTTTTTTTTAATGGATCTTTGTTGCCCTTGGCCGGTGCCCCTCCTACATAAAGATATTAACAGAAGATATTAACATAAAGATATTAACAGAAACGTATAATTTGAGTGCTTTTCACCTTCTAACTTCCAAACCGCTAAAACACATAATACCACCTTATATGGATAAACCTAAAAACATTAACTAATACGTGTATTATGAATGATTACCACCATCTTGGGGACCAAATCGGCAAAATGCATATAGTGCACCTTATCAGAAGAATCAGAGCAACACTGCTAAAAACGTGCAATATGGATGTTTTTGAGCTTATGAAGTACAAAAACACGAAGATGCATGTAAAGCACCTTTTATGGAAAAAGAAAACAGTATTACCAAAGACGTATTTTATTTATTTATTTTTTTTATTTTGTTACCAAAACGCTAAAAAAAAATAATAAAACATGAAAAACAAATTATATTAAAAAGAAAAAAAATATATGGAAATCGTGTGTTCTCAAGTGTTTTGAGCTACTTTTGTATAAAAAAGCTAAAACGCACACAAAACACCCTTTCTGGAGAAATTTCACTAAAAACGTTTTTTTTTTTTTCAAATGCATGCAGATGTTTTTTTTTAAATGCACCCCACAAGAAGCATAGGCACGATAATCCCTGAAACGTTTTATTTGGCTGTTTATGGGCGCATTAGGCAGCAAAACGATAAAAAAAACAGAAAAAAACAATATATGGGAAAAAAATCGAAAACGTGTATTTTCAGTATTTTACAGCTTGTTAGGCACTAAAACCATAAAAGGCACATGCAAACATTATCAAAAATGTGTATTATGAATGAATATCACAATTCTATTAATGAAAACGTAAAAAAAAAAATTCAGAGCACCCTATAAGAAGAATTTGAAAGACAATACTAAAAACTTTTAATACGTGTTTTTTTGGGGGGCTTCTCGGATATCAAAACACTAAAGTCTATGCAAAGAACACTATATAAGAACATAAGAACATAAGAAATAAGGGAAGCTGCAAGAAGCGGCCAGGCTTACACGTGGCAGTCCCTGTATGAAACGGACCTACCTATTTCCATCTGTTATCCCCATCCATAAACTTGTCTAATTTTCTCTTAAAGCTCTCTACTAGCTTCCTAGCACTAACTACATGATTGCTGAGTCCGTTCCACTCATCTACCACTCTATTTGGGAACCAATTTTTTCCTATCTCCTTCCTAAACCTAATTTTTTTAAGCTTGAACCCGTTATTTCTTGTTATACCCTGGTTGCTGATCCTAAGAATTTTGCTTACATCTCCCTTGTTATAACCCTTATACCACTTCAAGACTTCTATCAGATCCCCTCTTAACCTACGTCTCTCTAAAGAATGTAAATTTAATAGCTTCAGCCTTGCCTCGTAAGGAATACTCCTCATCCCCTGTATCCTTTTAGTCATTCTCCTCTGTACTGATTCTAATAGACCTATATCTTTCCTGTAATGTGGGGACCAGAACTGCACAGCGTAGTCTAGATGAGGTCTGACCAGCGCTAAGTATAACTTTAATATTACTTCCGGCCTTCTACTTTTAACACTCCTAAAAATGAATCCTAGTACCCTATTTGCAATGTTTCTGGCTTCTATGCATTGTTTCCGTAGACGAAGTTCAGAGCTAACTATAACTCCTAAATCTTTCTCGTACCCTGTACCTACCAGAGTTTGGTTGTTTAATGTGTACCTATTGTGTGGGTTTCCTCTACCTACGCTAAACACTTTGCATTTATTGATATTAAATTGCATTTGCCATCAATCCGTTCATTCATTCATTCTATCTAAGTCTGCCTGCAAGGCGATGGCATCCGATTCTGACCTAATTAATCTACCTATCTTTGTGTCATCCGCAAATTTACTAACATCACTACTAATTCCACTATCCAAATCATTGATATATATATATATATATATATATATATATATATATATATATATATATATATATATATATATATATATATATATATATATATATATATATATATATATATATATATATATATATATATATTAGAAATAACAATGGCCCTAAAACTGATCCCTGTGGCACCCCACTAATTACATGACCCCACTCGGATTTCGAGCCGTTTATTACCACTCTCTGTCGCCTGTTACCCAGCCATGACCCTATCCAGCCTAACACTTTCCCATCTATCCCGTGTGCCCTAACCTTTCTCAGGAGCCTTTGATTGGGTACCTTGTCAAATGCTTTACTAAAGTCCAGATATAAGATATCATAACTATCACCATTATCTACTGCCTCCCTCTGCCATTAACTACTCCCTCCTCTTGTCCTACACCCTCACGCCTCACCTCACCTCTCTCATCCTGCCTTATCTCTCTGAACTCCGTCCCTGACCTGACCTCATCCTGCATCCTTTGCCAGTCCACTCCTTGGAGGTACCTTTTTAATTCTTCAAAATCTGCTCTCCTAAAGTCAGGTATTTTACTAGTGTTTTTGCTTCTAACAGTTTCTTCCCATTCTAAATTGTACCTAATTTTCCTATGGTCACTGTTAGCTAACTGTCCTCCAACCTCTACCTGCGTGACTGCTTCCTCCCTGTTAGTAAGAATTAAATCTAGAATATTATTCCCCATTGTGGGTTCTACGACTACCTGTTTTAGAAAATTATCCTGAATTACCTTAAGAAATTCCTCTGCTTCCTTGTTACCCACAATCAAAATGTATGTGTAAAAGAAAAAAAAAAACATTACAAAAACGTGTCTCTGGAGTGCTTTTTAGCTTCTTACATACGAAAACGCTAAAAAGCATGGAAAAAAAACGCTATATTATATATATATATATATATATATATATATATATATATATATATATATATATATATATATATATATATATATATATATATATATATATATATATATATATATATATATATATATATATATATATATATATATATATATATATATATATATATATATATATATATATATATATATATATATATATATATATATATATATATATATATATATATATATATATATATATATATATATATATATATATATATATATATATATATATATATATATATATATATATATATATATATATATATATATATATATATATATATATATATATATATATATATATATATATATATATATATATATATATATATATATATATATATATATATATATATTTATAAAAATTGTATTTTCATGTTTTTTTAGCTTCTTACATAAAAATAAACACTAAGGGAAAAAAATACAAAACACACTTTCTGAAGAAACAGAACATTATGAGAAACGCGTATTTTTACTGTCTTTGAGTATGTTAGGTATCAAAACGAATGCAAGGTACCCATTATCGAAAATGTATTGATATTAACAGAAAGATGTAATATGAGCGATTTTCATCTTTCTTAGCTACCAAAACGCTAAACCACATGAATACCACTTTATAGGAATAAACAGAATTAGCTTACCTAAAACGTGTATTAACATAACATGTGTTAGGTTGTGGGATCAAAACTACAAAAGTAATACAAAGCAGCGTATAAAAAGAATCAGAACAACAATCCTAAAAATGTAAAATGAGTGTTTTTGAGCTTGTTAGTTACCAAAACGTTAACGTACATGGAAAACATCTTTTATGAAAAGAAAACAGTATAACCAAAAATATGTATTTTGTGTTTTTCAGCTTCTTGCGTACCAAAACACTTACATGCATTGAATACACTATATAATGAAAACAAAACAGCTTTATCAAAATAGTGTCTTTTAAGTGTTTTGAGCTTCTTTCGTATAAAAACGCTAAGACGCATACAAGACACTTTTTCTAGAGAAAGAGAACAACATTAACATAAACGTATGTTTCGAGTGTCTTTGTGCTTGTTAGCTATCAAATCGCTAAAATGCTTACAAAGCACCTCATGTGGGGGAGATGTTATTATAAGAAACGTCCCATTTGTGTGTTTATGAGCGTATTAAACACAAAAACGATGAAAAGCATGGAAAACATACTATGAGAGAAAACAAATTAACATTATCGAAAATTTGTATTTTGAGCGTTTTTCTGTTTCTTAGGTACCAGAACGGGAAAAATGTATGAAAAAATATTAACATATACGTGTATTATCAATATTATGAACGAAAAAAATATTAACATAAACGTGTATTATCAGTATTTTCAACTCCTTCAGTGCCAAAATGCTAAAGCGCATTAATAACACTCGATATGGAGAAAAGAACGATATTACCAAAAATTTGTCAGGTAGAAAAACGCTCTATACGGATAAAACAAAGCAACATAAACAAAAAAAGTGTCTTTTGAATGCTCTTCAGCTTTTTACGTGCTGAAATGGGCAAAAATGATGGAAAACACGCTATATATGAAAACAAAATACCTTTATTGAAATAGTTTTTTTCTTTTTTTGCTTTTGTGTTTTCGAGCTTCTTTTGTACAAAAAACGCTTAAACGCATTAAAAAAAAAAAAAAAACACTGTAGAAACAAAAGAACTTTACTAAAAACGTGTGCTGTAAATGTTAGCTTGTTACGTACCATAACGCTACAAAGTTTTGAAAACACGCTATATTCGAAAACAAAAAACAACAATTTTATCAAAATCCTGTCTTTTGAGTGTTTTTTGAGGTTCGTACGTAAAAAAAAAAAAACGCTAAAATACATACAAGACAAAGTTTCTAGAGGAAGAGATCAAATTATGAAAAAAAAAATAAAATAAAATTTGAGTATGTTTGAGCATGTTAGGTACCAAAACGCTTAAAATGCATGCAAAGTACCCATTATGGGAAACGAAGCGAGAATAATAGAAACGCATAATTTGAGTGTTTTTCACCTTCTTAGCTACCAATACGCTAAAACACATGAATACTACTTTATATGTATAAATAAAATATAACCAAAAATGTGTCTTACCTAACCTAAATGCACATAAACCAGCATATGATAAGAATCAAAACAACAATGCGAAAACCGTATATTACGAGTGTTTTCGACGCTAAAATGCATGGAAAGCACCTTTTATAGAACAACAAAATTGTACAAAAAAACATGTGTTTTGACTGTTTTCATATTTCTGCTTTTTATGTACCAAAACGCTAAAAATAATGGAAAACACGTTATAGTGGAAAAACAAAAAAACTATCAAAATCGTGTCTTTAGAGTGTTTTTGATCTTCTTTCGTATAAAAAAACGTTACAACGCACACAAAATAGTCTTTCTAGAGCGATAGAACGGCATTACCAAAAACGTGTACTTCCAGTGTTTTGGAGCTTTTTAGGTATTAAAACGGAAAATGTATGCAAAGTACCCTACATGGGGTAGCGAAACGATATTAATGTCATGTAAAAAAAAAAAATAGCTAAAACACACATAACATACCAATTCTGTAGAAACATTTAAGAAACATTTAAAAAAAAACATTTAAGAAAAACGTGAGTTTTGAGTGTTTTTGAGCTTGTTAGGTACCAAAACACCAAAATTTATGCAAATCACCCTGTATAGGGTAACGAGACAACATTACCAGAATGTGTCATTCATGTGCTTTGAGCGTACTACGCACCAAAACGGTAAAAAGCATAGAAAATACCCTATATAGGATAACAAAAACATTATCAGAAACGTGTCTATTGAGTGTTTTTGTGATTCTTTACTTACTAAAACCCCAAAACGCATGGAAAACAACCTTTCCGAAAAAAAAAAGAGAACAGCATTATGAGAAACGTTTATCTTGAGTGTCTTTGAGTTTGTTAAGTACCAAACTAAAAAATACATGCAAAATACCCATTATGGAAAACCAATATAATAACAGAAATGTGTAATATCAATGTTTTTTACCTTTTTATCTATCAAAGCACATGAATAACGCCTCATATTGGTAAAAAAAACAATATTACCAAAATCGTGTATTATGAACGATTGCCACTATATTGCGGACCAAAATACAAAAAATGAAAAAAATGAAAATATGCATTTTGGGAGTGTTTCTGCTTGTTAGGTAAAAATACGTTACGTAAAAATACGGTAAAAAGATACGTTAAAACAAACACATAATTCTACTTTATATGGATAAACATAACATTATCTAAAACATGTATTATGACGGAAAATCAAAACGGAAAATCATGCATACAAATTAGCTCATAAGAAGAATCAGAGCAACAATGCTAAAAAAAAACGTGTAATATGAGTTTTTTTTTATCTTGTTAAGTACCAAAACGCTAAAGTGTATGCAAACCACATTCTATAGAAAAGAAAATGGTATTATATATTTTAAAAAATTAGTTTTGTGTGTTTTTTAGGTTTTTAGACACGTTATACTGAAAAAAAAATCTAAATCTAAGTTTTTTTGAGTTTTCGTAGAAAAAAAATAAATAAAATGCACACAAAACACTCTTTTTGGAGAGGTAGAGCAACATTACCAAACATGTATCTTTTTGAGTGTTTTTTTTTTATTTCTCATGTATCAAAACGCCCAAATGCAAGGAAAGCACCCGATATGAGGTAATAAGACGATTTTACAAGACACGTCTTATTTGGGTGATTATGAACGTATTAGGCGTTAGAAAGCTGAAAGGCATGAAAAATATTAGAAAGAATATTAGAAAGGCATGAAAAATATTAGAAAACAAATTAACATTATGACATTTTTTTTTTTTTTTACTACTTACCAAAACAGTAATGTACCGAATTTGGGAAACGAAAATAAATTAACTGACTCGTGTTTTATGAGTGTTTTTCAGCTATTTAGTCACGAAAACGATAAAACACACGAATAGCACTGTATGTAGGGATACAGATAAACTCGTACTCAAGTACGAGTTAATAAGTATAGATAGAAAAAAAAAATACGTGTATTGTGAATGATTGCCATAATTTTAGAGAAGAAAACGCTGAAATACATACAAAGCTCCCCAAAAGAAGAAAAAAAAAGTGTAATATGAGTTTTTGAGATTGTTCGGTTGTAAAACTAATGTGGATGAAAAGCATCCTTTGTGAAAAAAAAAAAGAAGTGTGTTTTGACTCTTTCTACCTTGTTACATAGCAAACCGTAAAATAAAAAAATATGGAAAAAAAACGCTATATTGAAAAACAAAACAAGTTTATCAAAATCGTGTCCTTTGAGTTTTTTTTTTTTTTGAGGTTCTGTATTATGGGTGTTTTCCAGCTTCTCAGGTACCAAAATGCTAAACCACATCAATATCACTCTATATAGAGAAAGAGAATGACATTACCAAAAAACATGTGTAATGACTGAATACCATCATATTATGGACCAAATCGATAAAATGAATATAAAGCCTCCTTAAAAAAAAAAAATGAATAGATGAATAAATAAATAAAAATAAACTTGTAATATGACTTTTTTTTTTGCTTGTTAGGTACCAAAACTCTGAACTGCATGTAAGCATGCTTTTTAGAAAAAAGGAAACAATATTAACATGTATTTTGAAGGTCTTTCAGCTTTTCACTTACCAAAACGCTAATAACCAAGTATAACTAATAACTAATAAACAAGTTCATCAAAATCGTCCCTTTTTGGTAACCTCATTCACAGAAACAGAATGACATTACGAAACACGTGTATTATGAGTGATTAACAACATGTTAGGGAATAAAACACCAAAACGCCTACAAAGCACCCTGTAAAATGAATTAGAACAAAACGTGTAATATGAGTGTTTTTGGGTTTGTTAAATAACGAAACGGTAAAGTGCATACTCCTACATGAGAAACGAAAGCTACATTACCAAAAACGTATCTTTTAGTGCTTTTTAGATTCTTACCTACTAAAACGCTTAAAAACATGGAAAACACTGTATATTAGAAAACAAAACAAATTAATGAAAACTGTGTTTTTTGCGTGTTTTTGAGCTTCTTTCATACAATCGCTAAAACGCATACAATATACCCTTTCTGGAGAAACAGAAAAATAGTAACAAAAACATGAGTTTTGAGAGTTCTTCAGCTTGTTACGTATCAAAACGAGAAAATGTATGCAAAGCGCAGAAGCGTGTATTATGAACGCTTTTAAGCTTTTTAGGTACTAAAACCCTAAAACATTTAAAGAGCACTTTATATGGAGAAAAAGAACAACATTACCAAAAATGTGTATTATGAGTGATTACAACCATGTTAGGGACCAAAACGCCAAAATGCATACAAAACACCCTATAAGAAGAATCTCAACTATAATCCTAAAAACGTGTAATATGAGTATTTTTGGGCTGGTCAGGTAACAAGACGTTAAAGAGCATGGAAAGCAGTCTTTATTGGAAAAGCAAACAACATTACCAAAAACGTTTATTTTGAGTGATTTTAAGCTTATTACGTAATGAAATATATATATATATATATATATATATATATATATATATATATATATATATATATATATATATATATATATATATATATATATATATATATATATATATATATATATATATATATATATATATATATATATATATATATATATATATATATATATATATATATATATATATATAAGGTTTATTTTCCGTGTTTTTAGCTTGTTAGGACGTTTAAAATGCATGTAAAGTACCAAATATGGGAAAGGAAAAGATATTAACATAAATGAGTATTATAAGATTTTTTTTTCTGCTTCTTAGGTACCAGAACGGTAAAAAGTATAAACAACGCTCTATAAAGAAACGGAACATTACCAAAAACGTGTATTATTAGTGGTTATTAAAATGTTAGGGAACAAAACGGGAAAGTGCATAAAAAAAAAAAAAACACTATAAGAGAAGAATCATAACAACAATGCAATATGATTGTTTTTTGGCATGTTAGATACCATATGACTGAAGCCCAAGGAAAATACCCCGATAGGGAAAAAGAAAACATGACTTTTAAGTGCTTTTCAGCTTTTTACGCAGCAAAACGTAATATATATATATATATATATATATATATATATATATATATATATATATATATATATATATATATATATATATATATATATATATATATATATATATATATATATATATATATATATATATATATATATATATATATATATATATATATCGAAAACGTGCAATTTGCTTGTTTTTTAATTTATTACATAAAAAAAAAACGCTATAACGCCTTAGCTACCGAAACGCTAAAACATAACATTTTATGGATAAACAGAACAATAATTTGATAAACGTATATCATAAGTGATTAATACTACGAGTATGTTAGGGACCAAAACGCAAAAATGCATACAGAGCACTCTATAAAGAGAATCATAAAAAAAAAGAAAATGCTAAAAAACGTGTAATATGAGTGTTTTTTTCTGCTTGGTAGGTACCAAAACGCTAAAGTGCATTGAAAGCACCCTGCATGGGAAAAGAAAGCAGAAAACAAAACAAATTAATCAAAATCGTGTCTTTTATGATTTTTTTTTAGCTAACTTCGTAAAAAAAAGAAAAACACAAAAACGCATTTTTAGAGAAACAGATCAACATTATCAAAAATATGTTTTGAGTATTTTTCGAAGTTGTTAAGAATCAAAACGCCAATATGCATACAAAGCACCCCATATCTCATATCTTTATCTTGTCCTATCACTCCAATCCCTCCTCAGGATCCCCCTAAGCGAAGGTGCCTCTGGCGTTTTGCCTCTGCTAGTTGGGGGGAGCTGAGGAGGTATTTTGCTGATTTTCCTTGGAATGACTACTGCTTCCGTGTCAGAGACCCGTCTTTGTGTGCTGAGCGCATAACAGAGGTGATAGTGTCTGGCATGGAGGCGTACATTCCTCACTCTTTTTCTCGTCCTAAACCTTCTAAACCTTGGTTTAACACAGCTTGTTCTCGTGCTATACATGATAGAGAGGTGGCCCACAAAAGGTACTTAAGCCTTCCTTCACCAGAATCTCATGCACTTTATATTTCTGCCCGGAACCATGCCAAGTCTGTTCTCCAACTAACTCCTTCATTAACAGAAAATGTCAAAACCTTTCAAGATCTAACTCCCCTCGTGATTTCTGGCATCTAGCCAAAAATATCTCCAATAACTTTGCTTCTTCTTCTTTCCCTCCTCTACTTCAACCAGATGGCACCACTGCTATCACATCTATTTCTAAAGCTGAACTCTTTGCTCAAACCTTTGGTAAAAACTCTACCTTGGACGATTCTGGGCTTGTTCCTCCCTCTCCTCCACCCTCTGACTACTTCATGCCACGTATTAAAATTCTTCGTAATGATGTTTTCCATGCCCTCGCTGGCCTAAACCCTCGGAAGGCTTATGGACCTGATGGGGTCCCTCCTATTGTTCTCCGAAACTGTGCCTCCGTGCTTGCACCTTGCCTAGTCAAACTCTTTCAGCTCTGTCTGTCAACATCTAACTTTCCTTCTTGCTGGAAGTTTGCCTACATTCAACCTGTTCCTAAAAAGGGTGACCGCTCTAATCCCTCAAACTACCGTCCTATTGCTTTAATTTCCTGCTTATCTAAAGTTTTTGAATCTATCCTCAACAGGAAGATTCTTAAACATCTATCACTTCACAAACTTCTATCTGATCGCCAGTATGGGTTCCGTCAAGGCCGCTCTACTGGTGATCTGGCTTTCCTTACTGAGTCTTGGTCATCCTCTTTTAGAGACTTTGGTGAAACTTTTGCTGTTGCCTTGGACATATCAAAAGCCTTTGATAGAGTCTGGCACAAAGCTTTGATTTCCAAACTACCCTCCTACGGTTTCTATCCTTCTCTCTGTAACTTCATCTCAAGTTTCCTTTCTGACCGTTCTATTGCTGCTGTGGTAGACGGTCACTGTTCTTCTCCTAAATCTATTAACAGTGGTGTTCCTCAGGGTTCTGTCCTGTCACCCACTCTCTTCTTATTATTCATTAATGATCTTCTAAACCAAACTTCTTGTCCTATCCACTCCTATGCTGATGATACCACCCTGCACTTTTCCACGTCTTTTCATAGACGTCCAACCCTTCAGGAGGTAAACATATCACGCAGGGAAGCCACAGAACGCCTGACTTCGGATCTTTCTAAAATTTCTGATTGGGGCAGAGCAAACTTGGTATTGTTCAATGCCTCAAAAACTCAATTCCTCCATCTATCAACTCGACACAATCTTCCAGACAACTATCCCCTCTTCTTCAATGACACTCAACTGTCCCCCTCTTCTACACTGAACATCCTCGGTCTGTCCTTTACTTATAATTTGAACTGGAAACTTCACATCTCATCTCTAGCTAAAACAGCTTCTATGAAGTTAGGTGTTCTGAGACGTCTCCGCCAGTTTTTCTCACCCCCCCAGCTGCTAACTCTGTACAAGGGCCTTATCCGTCCATGTATGGAGTATGCTTCACATGTCTGGGGGGGTTCCACTCATACTGCTGTTCTAGACAGGGTGGAATCAAAAGCTTTTCGTCTCATCAACTCCTCTCCTCTAACTGACTGTCTTCAGCCCCTCTCTCACCGCCGCAATGTTGCATATCTAGCTGTCTTCTACCGCTATTTTCATGGCAACTGCTCTTCTGATCTTGCTAACTGCATGCCTCCCCTCCTCCCGCGGCCTCGCTGCACAAGACTTTCTTCTTTATCTCACTCCTATTCTGTCCACCTCTCTAACGCAAGAGTTAACCAGTATTCTCAATCATTCATCCCTTTCTCTGGTAAACTCTGGAACTCCTTGCCTGCTTCTGTATTTCCACCTTCCTATGACTTGAATTCCTTCAAGAGGGAGGTTTCAAGACACTTATCCACCAATTTTTGACCACTGCTTTGACCCTTTTAAGGGACTGGCATTTCAGTGGGCATTTTTTTTATTAGATTTTTGTTGCCCTTGGCCAGTATCCTTCCTACATAAAAAAAAAAAAAAATATGGTGTAACGATACAATATTACAGGAAACGTGTCGTTTGCCAAGAATACTTGCCAAGAGTAATAAAAAGACGCAAAATGGAAAAAAAAGAGTAAAAGAAACAAAAAAAAAAAAGTAACATTATCAAAAACGTGTGATTTGAATGTTTTGAGCTTGTTAGTTATCAAAATGGCAAAAAAAAAAAAAAATGCATGCAAAGTACCCAATATGTAAAAACAAAAAGTTATTGACAGAAACGTATATTATGAGTGATTTTCAGTTTCTTCTGTACCAAAACAATAAAACACATGAATAGCACTCTATGTGGAGAAACATAACTAATTTACCAAAATCATGTATTATGAGCGATTATTATGAGCGATTTTGGTTAGTAATGAGAACACTAAAATGCATTAATTTCACCCTATAAGAAGAGTGAGAACAACTGATAAAAACGTATAATGTGAGTGTTTTGAGCTTCTTAGGTAACAAAACGATATGGTGCATTTAAACCACCATTTGTTGCAAAAATAAAACATTACCAAAAAACTTTTTTTTTTTTTTTTTCAGCTTCTTACGAGGAAAAACGTTAAAAGGCCATAGTAATCAATATATTAGAGAACCACACAACATTATGAAAATCATGTCTTTTAAGTGTTTTTGGCCTTCCTTCGTACAAAAAACGCTTACAAAAAAGCATAAAAAAACCCATTTTGGAGAAATAGATGATCATTACGAAATGGTGTGTTTTGAGTATTTTTGATGTTGTTAGGTATCAAAACGCCAACATGAATACAAAGCACCGTATATGGAGTAACTACACAATATTACAAGAAGCGTGTGATTTGAGTGTTTATAAGCGTATTAGGCACCAAAACACTAAAAAAAATAAAAAGGAAAAGGAAAACATCCTATATGCAAAAAAAAAGAACACCATCGAAAACGTGTATTTTTTTTTTAGTTTTAGATACCAAATCGACAAAAAAAGCATGCGAAGTTACCAATGTGTGAAATAAAAAGATATTAATAGAAACGTGTATAATGAATGTTTTTTTTTCACCTTCTTAGGTACCAAAACACAATTAGCACTCTACTCGTATATGGAGAAACAGAACGACATTACAAAAAAAAAAAGTATATCATGATTGATTATCGTCATGATTCTGACCAAAATGCCAAAATGTATACAAAGCACACTTCTCCATATAGCATTTTTCATTTAAAAGAAGAATAACAACATTGATAAAAAAAAAAAAAAAAACGTGCAATATGAGTGTTTTTTTTTTTTTTTTTGGCTTTTCCGGTACCAAAGTGCGAAAGGGCATAGAAAGCATCCTATATAGGAAAAGAAAACAAAATTACCAAAAACGTCTCTTTTGGTTACTTTTCCTTTGAGATTTTTTTACTTTTTACATCCTTTCCGGAGAAAAAGATCAATATTACCAAAAACGAATGTTTTGATTGTACCAAAACGTGTCTTGTTAAGTACCAAAACGTTAAAATATATGCAAAGTACCCTATATTAGGTAACGAGACGAGATTACCAGAAACGTGTTATTTGCGTGTTTATGAACGTATTAGGAACAAAAACGCAAGAAAAAAAAACATGGATAGCAACACTTATGGTAAAAATAAATTAATATTATCGAAAATGTGCATTTTGGGAGTGTTTCTGCTTGTTAGGTAACAAAACTGTAAAAAATGCATGGAAAATACCCAATATGGGAAATGAAAAGAAGTAAACAGAAACGTGTATTAGCATTTTTTTTTTTCAGCTTCTTAGATACTAAAACGCTAAAACACATGAATAGCACTCTTTCTGGAGAAACAAAACATTACCAAAACGTGTATTATGTGAGATTAACAAAATATTATTAACGAAAATGGCATATTGCATTATATAAAAAATATATATATATATATATATATATATATATATATATATATATATATATATATATATATATATATATATATATATATATATATATATATATATATATATATATATATATATATATATATATATATATATATATATATATATATATATATATACTCGTATATATATAAAAGAAGAATCTGATCAACAATGCTGAACTCGTGCAATATGAGTGTATTTAAGATTATTATGTACCAAACGCAAAAAAAAAAAAAAAAATGCTTGCAAAGTAACGATATTAACAGAAATGTGTAGTCTTTTTTTTTTTTTACCTTCGTAGCTACCAATACGTTAAAACAAACACATAATTCTACTTTACATGGATAAACATAACATTATCTAAAACATGTATTATGAACGATTACCATCATGTTAGAGACCAAAACGGAAAATAATGCATACAAATTAGCTCATAAGAAGAATCAGAGCAACAATGTTAAAAAACGTGTAATATGAGTTTTTTTTTTAGCTTGTTAAGTACCAAAACGCTAAAGTGTATGCAAAGCACATTCTATAGAAAAGAAAATGGTATTATATATTTTTTTAAATGAGTTTTGTGTGTTTTTTTAGCTTCTTAGACACGTTATACTGAAAAAAATCTAAATCTAAGTGTTTTTGAGTTTTTCGTAGAAAAAAAAAAACTAAAACGCACACAAAACACTCTTTTTGGAGAGGTAGAGCAACATTACCAAAACTGTATCTTTTGAGTGTTTTTTTTTATTCCTCATGTATCAAAACGCCTAAATGCATGGAAAGCACCCGATATGATGTAATAAGACGATATTACAAGACACGTCTTATTTGGGTGATTATGAACGTATTAGGCGTTAGAAAGCTGAAAGGCATGAAAATTATTAGAAAGAATATTAGAAAGGCATGAAATATATTAGAAAACAAATTAACATTATTAAAAACTTCTTTTTTTTTCTACTTACGTACCAAAACACTAATGTACCGAATTTGGGAAACGAAAATATATTAACTGACTCGTGTTTTATGAGTGTTTTTCAGCTTATTTGTCACGAAAACGATAAAACACACGAAAAGCACTGTATGTAGGAATACAGAAAGATATTACGAAAAACTTGTATCGCGAGTGATTACCTCCATCTTAGAAACAAAAGGCGAAAATCTATACAAATCATGCTATGAGAAAAATCAAATCAATGATGCTAAAAAATGTGTAATATAAGCGTTTTTCGGCTAGTCAGATACCGAAACATGCAAAGCACTCTATATGTGTTAAATAAAACAATATATTCAGAAACGTATTTTTGAGTGCTTTTCAATTTCATACATACAAAAACGCTAAATAGAATGGAAAAGACGTTATATTGGAAAACAAAACAACTTCATAAAAACGTATATTTTCAGTATTTTTGAGCTTCTTACGTTAAAAAATGATAAAACACAGAGAAAACACCCTTTCTGTAGAAATAGAATATATATATATATATATATATATATATATATATATATATATATATATATATATATATATATATATATATATATATATATATATATATATATTTAAGGACACACTGCCAAAAAAGTGTCATTTCTGTGTTTATAAGCATATTAGCTACGAAAACGCTAATAAGCATAAAAATAAACACTCTACATTGGAAAATAAAGTAACATTATTGAAAACGTACCTTTTAAGTGTTTCTGAGACTCTTTACGTACAAAAAAAAAAAAAAGCAAAAAATCTTTTCCGGTAAAACATTATGGAATGTTTTTTTTATTTATTTATTTTTTTGTGTGTGTGTTTCTTTGAGTGTTTTTCAGCTTCATTGCCACCAAAATGGCAAATATGTTTACAAAGTGCCTAGTATGGGAAACGAAATGATATTAAGTGAAAAATGAGTTATGAGTATTTTTTTTCTTTAGATTTTTAGGTACCAAAATGAATAGCACTTTATATGGAGAGCACTTTATATGAAACGTATGAATAGCACTTTATATGGAGAGCCCGAACGACATTACCAAAAACTTGGGTCATCTCCATCTTAGGGACAAAACGCCAAAATGCGTACAAAGCACCCTATAAGAAAAAAATCGGAACAAGAATTCTAAAAAAAAAAAAAACGTGTAATATTAGTGTTTTGAGCTTTTCATATAGGTACCGAAACACTAAAACATATGTATGGAGAAATAGAACATAGAAAAATGTATTTTGAGTGATTACCAAAATGTTAATGACCAAAACGCCAAAATGCATCGAAAGCACCCTAGAAGAAGAAGAAGACAAAAAAAAAAAAAATAGAACAATGATAAAACGTGTAATATAAGAGTTTTTGGGCTTGTCAAATATCAAAACGGTAAAGAAAAGCTAAAAGAAAGCACCTTTTATGTTAAAAGAAAATAGGATCACCAAAAATGTGTTTTTGAGTGCTTTTCATCTTCTTACCAAAAGCTAAAAAAAAAAATAATAAATAAATAAATAAAAAAGCAACGTAATGTAAATCGTGTGTCTTGAGTATTTTTGACCTTCTTACGTAAAAAAAACGTTAAAACGAATACAGAACATCTTTCTGGAGAAATAGAATAATATTACTGAAAGCGTGTGCTTAGAGTGTTCTTGATCTTCTGAAGCATTAAAACGCCAAAGAAACACGTAAAGAACCCGAGATGGGGTAACAAGACGATGTTACCAGAAAGGTGTCATTTGGGTGTTTATGAGCAGATTTGGCGTCAAAAAGTTAAATACCATGTAAAGCACTCTATACAGGAAAACAAATTAACACTAACAAAAACTTGTATTTTGATTGTTTTTGAGTTTGTTAACTACCAAAATGGCAAAAATTCTTGGAAAGTATCCAATATGGGAAACGAAATGATATTAACAAACACGTGTATAATGAGTGTTTTTCAGCTTCTTAGGTAACGGTAAAACACATACATAGCACTCTATATGGAGAAATAGAACAACAGTACCAAAAACATGTATTATGAGTAATTATCATTATGTTAGGAGCGAAAATGACAAAATGCATGGATAGCACCCGATAAGGAGATTAAGAACAAAAATGCAAAAAACATGTAATACGGGTGTTTTTGGATTTATCAGATAATAAAACACTGCAAGGAAAGAACTCTATGTTGGAAAGAAAAAAAAATACAATATCAAAACGTGTTTCGAGTGTTTTTGTTTTTTTTTCAGTTTTTACGTACCAAATAACCGAATAAGAAACCACCTTATATCGAAAACACAACTTCATCAATGTCATGTCTCTAGATTGTTTTTTAGCTTCTTACGTACTAAAACGTTCAAAAGTATGAGAAAAAAAAATTTTCTGAAGCAGCAGAACATTAACAGACACGTGTGTTTTGACTCTTTTTGACCTTGTTAGATACCAAAACGCGAAAATAAAAGCAAAGCACCATATATTAGGTAACACTAAAAAATAAATAAGTAAATAAATAAATAAGTAGAAAACACACTATATGTGAAAGAAAACAACATTACTGAAAAAAAGTGTCTTTTGAGCTTCTTATATAGAAAAAATGTTAAAACGCATATAAAATACCTTTTCCTGAAGAAACAGAATACCATTAACAAATGTGTGTTTTTAAGTGTTTTGAGCTTGTTAGGTTAAAAGAATGCCAAAATGCATATAAAGCATCCTACATAATGTAACGAGTTGAAATTACCAGAAACGTGTCATATAAGCGTATCAGGCACCAAAAAGCATGGGAAACATCCTAAATTGGAAAACAAAACAATATTATATTTAAGTACCACAACGAAAACACTCATGAAACTTGTTAAGTAACAAAGCAACAAAGCATGCAAAGTACCCATTATGGGAGACGAATCAATATTAACAAAAACGAGTAATATGAATATTTTTTTTACCTTCTTATGCCTCAAAACGTTAAACACACATGAATAACACTTTTATATGGATAAACAGAATAACATTACAAAAAACAATAAAATAAACGTGTATTATGAGCAATTACTACTATTAGATAGTGACTAAACAGACAAAATGCATACAGACCACCCTATAAAAAGAATCAGAACAAATTTCCTGAAAACGAATAATATATATATATATATATATATATATATATATATATATATATATATATATATATATATATATATATATATATATATATATATATATATATATATATATATATATATATATATATATATATATATATATATATATATATATATATAGCATTTAAGGATTAAAAAAAATGCTAAAGTGCATGCAGTGCACCTTCATGGAAAAAGAACACAAAATTACCAAAAACGTGAGTTTTAAGTACTTTTCAGCTTCTCACATAATAAAACGCTAGAAAAAAAAAAAAAAACACACACACACACACACACACACACACACACACACAGAAAACACGCAATATTTGAAAAAAAAAAATGAAAATCTTGTCATTTCATTGTTTTCAATTTCTTTCATACAAAAAACGCCAAATCAAATACAAAACACCCTATCTGGAGAATGAGAAGCATATTACCAAAAACGTGTGTTTTCAGTGTTTTGAGCTTCTTAGGTATCAAGACGACAAAATACATGCCAAGCATTCCTTATCGGGTCATTATATAATTACAAAAGAGAATGCTTCCTCGAGGCAACCACAACGAAATTGTTGTCTCAATGCAGCCACAGCGAAAGCAGTGGCTCGATGCAACCAAAACGAGATTATCGCCTCGAAGCAGCCACAACGAGATTGGTGCGTCGATGCTGCCACAAAAAATATTATTGCCTTGATTGATGAAGCAACAAAGAGATTCTTGCCTCGATGCAGCCACAACGAGGTTGTTGCCTCGAAGCTTCCACAACGAGATTGGTGCCTCGATGCAGCCACATCGAGGTTGTTGCCTCGAAGCTTCCACAACGACATTGGTGCCTCGATGCAACCACAAAGAGATTGTTGCCTCGATGAAACAACAAAGAGATTCTTGCCTCGATTCTTGCCAAAACGAGGTTGTTGCCTTGATGCAGACACAATAAGCAAGCTGCCACGATGCAGCCACAGAGATTGTTGCCTTGATGCAACCATAACGAGATTGTTACCTCGATGCAGCCACAAAGAGATTGCTATCTCGATGCAGCCACAACAAGACTCGATGCAGCCACAACAAGGTTGGTTTGATGCAGGCAGTTTGATGCAGGAGTGTTCCCTCGATGCAGCCATAACAAGTAAGTTTGCCTGATGAAGCCATAACGAGATATTTGCTTCAAAGCTGCTAGAACGAGCTTACTGCCTCGATGCAGCAACAACGAGAGGGTTCAAAGCAGCAACAACGAGATTGTTTATCTCGATGCAGCGACAACGAGGTTGCTGCCTCGATGGAGGCACAACAACGTGGCTGATGTAGCCACAACGAGATTATTACCTCGATACAGCAACAACAATTGGGTTTTTTTTTTTATGCAGCCACAGCGAGATTGTTGCCTCGATGAAGCAACAATGAGCTTGCTGCCTCGATGCAACCACAAACAGGGGGTTGGTTCGATGCAGCCACAACAAGGGAATTGGCTTCTTCAAACCACAAAAAGATTGTTGCCTCGATGCAGCCACAGCGAGCTTGTTGCCTGGATGCAACCACAAAGAGAGGATTGGTTGTATGCAGTCAAAACGAGATTGTTGCCTCGATGCCGCCAGAATGACATTGCTACCTCGATGCAGTCACAAAGAGGTGGTTGGTTCGATGGAGCCACAACGAGGGAATTGGCTCGTTCAAGCCACAAAGAGATTGTTGCCTCGATGCAGCCACAACAAGATTTATGCCTCAATGCAGCCACAATGGGGGGGGTTGACTCGATGCAGCCGCAATGGCATTGGTGCCATGATGCAGAACGAGACTGTTGCCTCGATGCAGCCAGAGCGAGAAAATTTGCACGTTGCAACCACAAAGGGATTATTACCTCGATGGGGCCACAATGAACTTGTTGCCTCAATGCAGCAACTACAAGATTTTTGCCTCGATGCAGCCACAAAGAAGGGACTGGCTTGATGAAGTCACAACGATATTGTTGTCTCGATGCAGCCATAAGGAGCTTGTTGCCACGATGTAGCCACAAGGATGGGGTTGGCTCGACGCAACCAAAACGAGATTGTAGCCATAGCAAGCTTGCTGCCCCATTGCAGCTACAAAGTGAGTGTTGCGTCGATGCACCCATAACGAAAAGGTTGGCGCGATGCAGCTGCAACGAGATTATTGCCTTGATAGAGTCACAACGAGAAGGTTGGTTCGGTGCAGCCACGACGAGATTAAGGCTTCGGTGCAGCCACAACGCGATCGGTGCCTCTATGCAGACACAAGTTGTTGCCTCGATACAACCACAACAATGTTGCTGCCTCGATGTCACATCGAGATGTTGCCTTGATGGAACCACAGAGAAGGCGTTAGCTCAATGCAGCCACAACGAAATTGTTTCTTTGATGCAACCACAAGGAGCTTGCTGCCTCGTTGCCGCCAGAACGACATTGTTGCATCGATGCAGCCTCAACGTATGAAATATACCAATCTATTTTCACCTATCATCCCCATCCATAAACCCGTCTAATCTTGTCTTAAAGCTCCCTAATGATTACTGAGACCGTTACACTCATCTAGCACTCTATTTGAGAACCAATTGCGTCGATGGAGCCAAAACGAAGGGGTTAGCTCCATGCACCCACGACGAGATTGTTGGCACGATGCAGCCATAACGAGGGGGTTAGATCGATGAAGCCAGAACGGGATTGTTGCCTCGATGCAGCCACAACGAGATTATTGCCTCGATGCAGCCGCAACGAGATTGTTTCCTTTGATGCAGCCACAACGAGATTGTTGCATTAATGTAGCCACAAAGAGGATGTTGCCTCGATGCAGCCAAAACGAGAATATTGTCTCGATGCACACACAAAGAATGTGTTGGGTCAATGCAGGCACAACGAAATTGTTGCCTCGATGCTACCACAACGAAAGGGTTGGCTCGATGCAGTCATAAAAACATTGTTGCCTCGATGCATCCATAACGAAAGGGTTGGCTCGACGCAGCTAAAACGAGATTGTTGTCTCGATGGAGCCACAAAAAAAGATTGCTGACTCGATGCAGCCACAACAACGGGGTTACAACGTCCCGATGCAGACACAACGAGCCTGCTGCATCGATGCATCCACAACGAGGGGGTTGGCTCGATGCAGCCACAAGGAGATTGGTGCCTTGATGCAGCCTCAACGAGCTTGCTGCCTTGATGCAGCCACGACGAGATTGTTACTTTGATTCAGCTACATCGAGATTGTTGCCTTGATGCAGCCACAAAGAGATTGGTGACTCGATGGAGCCAAATAGAAATTAGTGCCTCAATGCAGCCGCAACGAGAATGTTGCCTTGATGTAACAACAACAAGGGGTTCGCTCGATGCATCCACGGCGAGATTGTTGCCTCGGTGCAGCCACAATGAGGGGAGTGGCTCGACAGAGACACAACGAGATTGTTGCCTCGATGCAGCCACAACGAGTGGGTTTGCTTGATGCAGCCATAACGAGATAGTTCCCTCAATGCAGCTACAACGAGCTTGCTGCTTTGATGCATCCACAACGAGCGGGATAGCTCGATGGAGCCAAAACAAGATTGTTGCTTATATGCAACCAAAAGGAGCTTGCTACATCGATGTTGCTACAACGAGTGTGTTGCCTCCATGCAGCCACAACGAGATTGTTAGCTCGATACAGGCATAACGAGCGTGATGCCTTGATGCAGCCATAATGAGAGGGTTGGCTCGATGCAGCAAAAACAAGCAAGCAAGCTAACAAGCCTGCTGCACTGATGCACCTACAACGAGTTATATCCTCGATACAACCACAACATAGGAATTGGCGCGACGCAGCCACAACAAGATTGTTTTCTCGACATAGCCACAACTAGAATGTTGTTTTGATGCAACTTCAACGAGATTATTGCGTCGATACAACTATAACGAGATTGGTGCCTTGATGCGGCACAACGAGGGGGTTGCCTCGAGGCAACCACATCGAGATTGTTGCCTCGTTGTAGCCATAACGAGGGGGTTGGCTCGATGCAGCCACAACGAGATTATTGCTTCAAAGCAGTCACAACCAGTTTTCTGCCTCGATGCAGCCACAACGAAGAGGTTAGGACGATGCAACCAGAACGATATTGTTGCCTCGATGCAGTCACATCGAGGTGGTTGGATCGATGCAGTCACAATGAGATTGGTGCCTCTATGTAGACACAATGAGATTGTTGCCTCGATGCAGTCAGGACGAGATTGTTGTCTCCATGCAGCTACAACGAGGTTGTTGTCTCGATACAGCCACAACGAGAATGTTACCTCGATGCAGCCAGAACGAGTGCTTCGGTTCGATACAGCCAAAACCAGCTTGCTGGCTCGAGTGAGTGTATTTGAGTTATTATATTCATCTATTATGAAACCAATTAACACTAACGAAAACTTATATTTTTTTATTGTTAGCTACCAAAACGGCAAAAAAATACATGGCAGGTACCCAGTATGGGAAACGAAATGATATTAAGAAAAACATGTATAATGAGTATTTTTCAGCTGCTTAGGTAAAAAAACGGTAAAATACATGAATAACACTCAATATGGAGAAACAGAACGACATTTCCAAAAACATCTATTATGAGTAATTACCACCATGTTAGGAACAAAAATGACAAAATGCATGGATAGCACCTAATAAGGATAAAAGAAAAAAAAATGCAAAAAACGTGTAACATTGATTTTTTGGTCTTATCAGGTAATAAAACACTGCAAGCAAAGAAAAAAAAACTACAATACCAAAACGTTGCTTCGAGTATTTTTTTTTTCAGTTTTTACGTAGCGAACCCTTGAAAAAAAAAAAAAAACCTGTACTGGAAAACACAGCTTCATTAAAATCGTATCTCTAGATTACTTTTGAGCTTCTTACGTACTAAAACATTCAGAAGCGTAAAAAAGACACCTTTTTCTGGAGTAGGAGAACATTAACAAGCATGTTTGTTTTGACTGTAGCAAAAGTCGAAAATGAAAGTAAAGCACCATATATTGGGTAACAAGACATTACCAGAAACGTGTCATTTGGAGTTTCATGAATGAATTAGGTATTAAAAAGTAAAAAGCATATGTGAAACAAAACAAACAAATTGTTGCCTCGAAGCAGCTACAACGAAGGGGTTAACTCGACGCAGCCACAACAAACAGATAGTTGCCTCAGTGCAACTACAACGAGGGAGTTTGCTTGATGTAGCCAGAACGATATTGTTGGCTAAAGGCAGCCAAAACGAGCTTGCAACCTGGATGCAGCGACAAAGAGGAGGTTGGCTCGATGCAACCACAACGAGATTGTTGCATCGATACAGCCACAACGAGCTTGGTGCCTCGTTGCAGCAACAACGAGATTGATGCCTCGATGCAGCAACAACGGAGTTGCCTAGATGCAGCCACAGAGAGATTGTTGCCTCAATGGAACAAAAACGAGGTTGTTGTCTAGATGCAACCACAAGGAGATTGGTACCTCGATGTAAACACAACAAGATTGTTGCCTCGATGCAGCCACAACTAAGATGTTGCCTCGATGTAACCACAAAGAGATTGTTATCTCGATGCAGCTACAACGAATGGGTTATCTCGACGCAGCCACAACGAGATTTTTCCCACGATATAACCACAACGAGAGGGTTGGATCAATGCAGCCACAACGAGATTGTTGCCTCGATGCAGCCGCAACGAGCTTCCTGCCTCGATGCAGAAACAACCAGTTCGTTGTCCCGATACAGGCACAATGAAGGGGTTGGTACGATACAGCCACAATGAGATTTTTGCCTCGATGCAGCCACAACGAAGTTGTTCCCTCGATGCACCGTGAACAAAAATGTTACTTTGATGCAGCCACAAAAAAAGGGTATTGTCTCGATATAGCCACAACGAAGAGGTTAATTTGACGAAGCCACAAGGAGAATGTTTCTTCGATGCAGCCACAACGAGCTTGCTGCCTCGATGCAGCCAGAACGAGATTGTTGCCTCAATACAGCAACAACGAAAGGGTTTTTTTGATGCAGCTAAAACGAGATTGTTTCATCGATGCAACCACAAGGAGGAGGTTGGCTCGATGCAACAACAACAAGATTGTTGCCTCAATGCAGCCACAACGAGACTGTTGCTTCGATGCAGCCATAACGAGCTTACTTGCAACCACAAATATAAGATTGGCTCGAATAAGACACAATGAGAATGTTGCCTCGATGAAGGCAAAATGAGCTTGCTGCCTCAATGTAGACACAACGAGATTCTTGCCTGGGTGCAGTTACAACGAGTTTGCTGACTCGATGCAGCCACAAAGATATTATTACCTCGATAAATTTACGAATGAGTTTGCTCGATGCAGCCAGAACGAGAATGTGTTCTCGAAGCAAATAAATAAATAAATAAATAAATAAATAAAATAAAATAAAATAAAAAAACGAAGGGGATTCCTCGATGTTGACACACAGACACAATGTTTTTGCTGCCTCGATGCAGCCATAACGAGGTTGTTGCCTTGATGCAGGCACAACGAATGTGTTGGTTCAATGGAGACAGAACAAGATTGTTGCCACGATGCAACCACAACAAGATGCAGACATAATGAGCTTGCTGCCTCGATGTAGACACAACGAAGTTCTTGCCTCGATGCAGTAACAACAAGATTGTTGTTTCGATGCAGCCGCATCGAAAAGGTTGGTTCGATGAAGCCAAAACAAGACAGTTGCTTAGAGGCAACCACAACGAGGTTGTTACCTTTATGCAGCTACTACGATATTATTGCCTCGATGCAGCCACAACAAAGTGGTTAGCTCGATGCACCCATAAGGAGATATTTGCCTCGTTGTAGCCACAATGAGATTGTTGCCTCAATGCAGCTATAACTAAGTTGTTGCCTCGATGTAACCACAAAGAGATTGTTACCTCGATGTAGTCACAACGAGCTTGCTGCCTCGGTGCAGCCACAAAGAGGGTGTTGGATCGATGCAGCCAAAAAGGTTGTCTCGGTTGCCAAAAAAGGTTGCCAAAAACGTTGTCAAAAAGGTTGCCTCGATGGAGCCAAAACGAGATTTTTGCCTCAATGTTGCCACAATGAGACTACTGGCTCGATGAAGCCACAATGAGATTATTACCTCAATGCAGCCACAATGAGATTTTTGCCTCGATTCAGCCACAATGAGAATTTTGCATCGATGCAGGCAGAACAAGATTGTTGTCTAGATGCAATCACAACGAGATTGTGGTTTTGATGTAGCCATAACGAGGGGGTTAGCTCGATGAAGCCACAACGATATTGTTGTCTTGATGCAGTTACAACGAGATTATTGCCTCGATGCAGCTACGAGTTTGTTTCCCCGATGCAGACACAACGAGCTTGCTGCCTCGATGCAGCCACACCAAGATTGTTGCTTTGATGCAGCCACAACGAGGGGGTTGGTTCGGTGGAGCCACAACTAGATTTTTGCCTCGATGGAAGGCTTGCTGCCTCGATGCAACTAGAACGAGGTTGTTGCCTTGATGCAGCCAGAATGAGGCTGTTAACTCGATGAAGCAACAATGAATGTATCGGGTCAATGCAGCCACAGCGACTGTTGTCTCGATGCAGCCACATCGAACTTTCTGCCTCGATGCAGCCACAACGAGATTGTTTCTTCAATGCAGCCAAAACGAATCTATTTCGATGCAGCCACAACAAGATTATTCCCTCGATACAGCCAGAAAGAAGTCGTTGGCTCAATGCAGCCACAACGAGATTGTTTGTTGCCTTGATGCAGCGAAAACGATATTGTTGCCTTGATGGAAGCATAACCAGCCAATTTTCTCGATGCAGCTACAACGAGATTGTTGCCTCGAATGAACCATAATGAAGTTTTTGCTTCAATGCAGTTAAAAGGAGATTCTTAATTTGTTGCAATTACAACGAGATTGATGCTCTGATATAGCCGCAAAGAGGTTGTTGCCGCGATGCAACCGCAACGAAATTGTTACCTCGATGCAGCAATAACGAGATTGTTGCTCCGATGGTGCCAGTAGGATCTTGCCTTGATGAAGCAAAAACGAGATTGTTGCCTTGATGCAGCCACAACGAAGGGGCTTTGCTCGATGTAGCCATAAGAAGATTTTATCCCTTGATGCAGCCAGAACGAGCTTCCTACCCCCATGCAGCCATAACGAGATTGTTGCTTCGATTTAAACACACCAAAGGGATTGGCTTGATGCAGCAACAAAATTGTTGTCTCGATGGAGCCACAACGAGGTGATTGACTCGATACATTCACAACGAGATTGTTGCTTCGATGGAGCCAGAATGAGATTGTTGCCTCGCTGTAGCTCCATCGAGATTTGATGCAACCAAAAATAAATTTTTGCCTCGATGCAGCCACAACGAGGTTTTCGCCTTGTTGTTCTTGCTTACGTTGCTAGCATGCATCGAGGCCATAAGCCTCGATGCATCCAAAAAGAGGTGATTGGCTCGATGGATCCAAGGTTTTTGCCTTGATGCAGCCGCAACGACATTGTTGCCTCAATGCTATGAGAACGAGATTATTGCCCCGATAGATCCACAACGAGACTGTTTCTTCGATGCAGTCACAACGACATTCTTCCCTCAATGCAGCCAAAACGACATTGTTGTATTGATGCAGCCACAACGAGATTATTGCCTCGATGCAGCCGCAACGAGATTGTTTCCTTTGATGCAGCCACAACGAGATTGTTGCATTAATGTAGCCACAAAGAGGATGTTGCCTCGATGCAGCCAAAACGAGAATATTATCTCGATGCACACACAAAGAATGTGTTGGGTCAATGCAGGCACAACGAAATTGTTGCCTCGATGCTACCACAACGAAAGGGTTGGCTCGATGCAGTCATAAAAACATTGTTGCCTCGATGCATCCAGAACGAAAGGGTTGGCTCGATGCAGCTAAAACGAGATTGTTGTCTCGATGGAGCTACAAAAAAAGATTGCTGACTCGACGCAGCCACAACAACGGGGTTACAACGTCCCGATGCAGACACAACGAGCCTGCTGCATCGATGCATCCACAACGAGGGGGTTGGCTCGATGCAGCCACAAGGAGATTGGTGCCTTGATGCAGCCTCAACGAGCTTGCTGCCTTGATGCAGCCACGACGAGATTGTTACTTTGATTCAGCTACAACGAGATTGTTGCCTTGATGCAGCCACAAAGAGATTGGTGACTCGATGGAGCCAAATAGAAATTAGTGCCTCAATGCAGCCGCAACGAGAATGTTGCCTTGATGTAACAACAACAAGGGGTTCGCTCGATGCATCCACGGCGAGATTGTTGCCTCGGTGCAGCCACAATGAGGGGAGCGGCTCGACAGAGACACAACGAGATTGTTGCCTCGATGCAGCCACAACGAGTGGGTTTGCTTGATGCAGCCATAACGAGATAGTTCCCTCAATGCAGCTACAACGAGCTTGCTGCTTTGATGCATCCACAACGAGCGGGATAGCTCGATGGAGCCAAAACAAGATTGTTGCTTATATGCAACCACAAGGAGATTGCTACATCGATGTTGCTACAACGAGTGTGTTGCCTCCATGCAGCCAAAACGAGATTGTTAGCTCGATACAGGCATAACGAGCGTGATGCCTTGATGCAGCCATAATGAGAGGGTTGGCTCGATGCAGCAAAAACAAGCAAGCAAGCTAACAAGCCTGCTGCACTGATGCACCTACAACGAGTTATATCCTCGATACAACCACAACATAGGAATTGGCGCGACGCAGCCACAACAAGATTGTTTTCTCGACATAGCCACAACTAGAATGTTGTTTTGATGCAACTTCAACGAGATTATTGCGTCGATACAACTATAACGAGATTGGTGCCTTGATGCGGCACAACGAGGGGGTTGCCTCGAGGCAACCACATCGAGATTGTTGCCTCGTTGTAGCCATAACGAGGGGGTTGGCTCGATGCAGCCACAACGAGATTATTGCTTCAAAGCAGTCACAACCAGTTTTCTGCCTCGATGCAGCCACAACGAAGAGGTTAGGACGATGCAACCAGAACGATATTGTTGCCTCGATGCAGTCACATCGAGGTGGTTGGATCAATGCAGTCACAATGAGATTGGTGCCTCTATGGAGACACAATGAGATTGTTGCCTCGATGCAGTCAGGACGAGATTGTTGTCTCCATGCAGCTACAACGAGGTTGTTGTCTCGATACAGCCACAACGAGAATGTTACCTCGATGCAGCCAGAACGAGTGCTTTGGTTCGATACAGCCAAAACCAGCTTGCTGGCTCGAGTGAGTGTATTTGAGTTATTATATTCATCTATTATGAAACCAATTAACACTAACGAAAACTTATATTTTTTTATTGTTAGCTACCAAAACGGCAAAAAAATACATGGCAGGTACCCAGTATGGGAAACGAAATGATATTAAGAAAAACATGTATAATGAGTATCTTTCAGCTGCTTAGGTAAAAAAACGGTAAAATACATGAATAACACTCAATATGGAGAAACAGAACGACATTTCCAAAAACATCTATTATGAGTAATTACCACCATGTTAGGAACAAAAATGACAAAATGCATGGATAGCACCTAATAAGGATAAAAGAAAAAAAAAATGCAAAAATCGTGTAACATTGGTTTTTTGGTCTTATCAGGTAATAAAACACTGCAAGCAAAGAAAAAAAAAACTACAATACCAAAACGTTGCTTCGAGTATTTTTTTTTTTCAGTTTTTACGTAGCGAACCCTTGAAAAAAAAAAAAAAACCCTGTACTGGAAAACACAGCTTCATTAAAATCGTATCTCTAGATTACTTTTGAGCTTCTTACGTACTAAAACATTCAGAAGCGTAAAAAAGACACCTTTTTCTGGAGTAGGAGAACATTAACAAGCATGTTTGTTTTGACTGTAGCAAAACGCGAAAATGAAAGTAAAGCACCATATATTGGGTAACAAGACATTACCAGAAACGTGTCATTTGGAGTTTCATGAATGAATTAGGTATTAAAAAGTAAAAAGCATATGTGAAACAAAACAAACAAATTGTTGCCTCGAAGCAGCTACAACGAAGGGGTTAACTCGACGCAGCCACAACAAACAGATAGTTGCCTCAATGCAACTACAACGAGGGAGTTGGCTTGATGTAGCCAGAACGATATTGTTGGCTAAAGGCAGCCAAAACGAGCTTGCAACCTGGATGCAGCGACAAAGAGGAGGTTGGCTCGATGCAACCACAACGAGATTGTTGCATCGATACAGCCACAACGAGCTTGGTGCCTCGTTGCAGCAACAACAAGATTGATGCCTCGATGCAGCAACAACGGAGTTGCCTAGATGCAGCCACAGAGAGATTGTTGCCTCAATGGAACAAAAACGAGGTTGTTGTCTAGATGCAACCACAAGGAGATTGGTACCTCGATGTAAACACAACAAGATTGTTGCCTCGATGCAGCCACAACTAAGATGTTGCCTCGATGTAACCACAAAGAGATTGTTATCTCGATGCAGCTACAACGAATGGGTTGTCTCGACGCAGCCACAACGAGATTTTTCCCACGATGTAACCACAACGAGAGGGTTGGATCAATGCAGCCACAACGAGATTGTTGCCTCGATGCAGCCGCAACGAGCTTCCTGCCTCGATGCAGAAACAACCAGTTCGTTGTCCCGATACAGGCACAATGAAGGGGTTGGTACGATACAGCCGCAATGAGATTTTTGCCTCGATGCAGCCACAACGAAGTTGTTCCCTCGATGCACCGTGAACAAAAATGTTACTTTGATGCAGCCACAAAAAAAGGGTATTGTCTCGATATAGCCACAACGAAGAGGTTAATTTGACGAAGCCACAAGGAGAATGTTTCTTCGATGCAGCCACAACGAGCTTGCTGCCTCGATGCAGCCAGAACGAGATTGTTGCCTCAATACAGCAACAACGAAAGGGTTTTTTTGATGCAGCTAAAACGAGATTGTTTCATCGATGCAACCACAAGGAGGAGGTTGGCTCGATGCAACAACAACGAGATTGTTTCCTCAATGCAGCCACAACGAGACTGTTGCTTCGATGCAGCCACAACGAGCTTACTTGCAACCACAAATATAAGATTTGCTCGAATAAGACACAATGAAATTGTTGCCTCGATGAAGCCAAAATGAGCTTGCTGCCTCAATGTAGACACAACGAGATTCTTGCCTGGGTGCAGTTACAACGAGTTTGCTGACTCGATGCAGCCACAAAGATATTATTACCTCGATAAATTTACGAATGAGTTTGCTCGATGCAGCCAGAACGAGAATGTGTCCTCGATGCAAAAAATAAATAAATAAATAAATAAATAAAATAAAATAAAATAAAAAAACGAAGGGGATTCCTCGATGTTGACACAAAGACACAATGTTTTTGCTGCCTCGATGCAGCCATAACGAGGTTGTTGCCTTGATGGAGGCACAACGAATGTGTTGGTTCAATGGAGACAGAACAAGATTGTTGCCACGATGCAACCACAACAAGATGCAGACATAATGAGATTGCTGCCTCGATGTAGACACAACGAAGTTCTTGCCTCGATGCAGTAACAACAAGATTGTTGTTTCGATGCAGCCGCATCGAAAAGGTTGGTTCGATGAAGCCAAAACAAGACAGTTGCTTAGAGGCAACCACAACGAGGTTGTTACCTTTATGCAGCTACTACGATATTATTGCCTCGATGCAGCCACAACAAAGTGGTTAGCTCGATGCACCCATAAGGAGATATTTGCCTCGTTGTAGCCACAATGAGATTGTTGCCTCAATGCAGCTATAACTAAGTTGTTGCCTCGATGTAACCACAAAGAGATTGTTACCTCGATGTAGTCACAACGAGCTTGCTGCCTCGGTGCAGCCACAAAGAGGGTGTTGGATCGATGCAGCCAAAAAGGTTGTCTCGGTTGCCAAAAAAGGTTGCCAAAATCGTTGTCAAAAAGGTTGCCTCGATGGAGCCAAAACGAGATTTTTTGCCTCAATGTTGCCACAACGAGACTACTGGCTCGATGAAGCCACAATGAGATTATTACCTCAATGCAGCCACAATGAGATTTTTGCCTCAATTCAGCCACAATGAGAATTTTGCATCGATGCAGGCAGAACAAGATTGTTGTCTAGATGCAATCACAACGAGATTGTGGTTTTGATGTAGCCATAACGAGGGGGTTAGCTCGATGAAGCCACAACGATATTGTTGTCTTGATGCAGTTACAACGAGATTATTGCCTCGATGCAGCTACGAGTTTGTTTCCCCGATGCAGACACAACGAGCTTGCTGCCTCGATGCAGCCACACCAAGATTGTTGCTTTGATGCAGCCACAACGAGGGGGTTGGTTCGGTGGAGCCACAACTAGATTTTTGCCTCGATGGAAGGCTTGCTGCCTCGATGCAACTAGAACGAGGTTGTTGCCTTGATGCAGCCAGAATGAGGCTGTTAACTCGATGAAGCAACAATGAATGTATCGGGTCAATGCAGCCACAGCGACTGTTGTCTCGATGCAGCCACATCGAACTTTCTGCCTCGATGCAGCCACAACGAGATTGTTTCTTCAATGCAGCCAAAACGAATCTATTTCGATGCAGCCACAACAAGATTATTCCCTCGATACAGCCAGAAAGAAGTCGTTGGCTCAATGCAGCCACAACGAGATTGTTTGTTGCCTTGATGCAGCGAAAACGATATTGTTGCCTTGATGGAAGCATAACCAGCCAATTTTCTCGATGCAGCTACAACGAGATTGTTGCCTCGAATGAACCATAATGAAGTTTTTGCTTCAATGCAGTTAAAAGGAGATTCTTAATTTGTTGCAATTACAACGAGATTGATGCTCTGATATAGCCGCAAAGAGGTTGTTGCCGCGATGCAACCGCAACGAAATTGTTACCTCGATGCAGCAATAACGAGATTGTTGCTCCGATGGTGCCAGTAGGATCTTGCCTTGATGAAGCAAAAACGAGATTGTTGCCTTGATGCAGCCACAACGAAGGGGCTTTGCTCGATGTAGCCATAAGAAGATTTTATCCCTTGATGCAGCCAGAACGAGCTTCCTACCCCCATGCAGCCATAACGAGATTGTTGCTTCGATGTAAACACACCAAAGGGATTGGCTTGATGCAGCAACAAAATTGTTGTCTCGATGGAGCCACAACGAGGTGATTGACTCGATACATCCACAACGAGATTGTTGCTTCGATGGAGCCAGAATGAGATTGTTGCCTCGCTGTAGCTCCATCGAGATTTGATGCAACCAAAAATAAATTTTTGCCTCGATGCAGCCAAACGAGGTTTTCGCCTTGTTGTTCTTGCTTACGTTGCTAGCATGCATCGAGGCCATAAGCCTCGATGCATCCAAAAAGAGGTGATTGGCTCGATGGATCCAAGGTTTTTGCCTTGATGCAGCCGCAACGACATTGTTGCCTCAATGCTATGAGAACGAGATTATTGCCCCGATAGATCCACAACGAGACTGTTTCTTCGATGCAGTCACAACGACATTCTTCCCTCAATGCAGCCAAAACGACATTGTTGTATTGATGCAGCCACAACGAGATTATTGCCTCGATGCAGCCGCAACGAGATTGTTTCCTTTGATGCAGCCACAACGAGATTGTTGCATTAATGTAGCCACAAAGAGGATGTTGCCTCGATGCAGCCAAAACGAGAATATTGTCTCGATGCACACACAAAGAATGTGTTGGGTCAATGCAGGCACAACGAAATTGTTGCCTCGATGCTACCACAACGAAAGGGTTGGCTCGATGCAGTCATAAAAACATTGTTGCCTCGATGCATCCAGAACGAAAGGGTTGGCTCGATGCAGCTAAAACGAGATTGTTGTCTCGATGGAGCCACAAAAAAAGATTGCTGACTCGATGCAGCCACAACAACGGGGTTACAACGTCCCGATGCAGACACAACGAGCCTGCTGCATCGATGCATCCACAACGAGGGGGTTGGCTCGATGCAGCCACAAGGAGATTGGTGCCTTGATGCAGCCTCAACGAGCTTGCTGCCTTGATGCAGCCACGACGAGATTGTTACTTTGATTCAGCTACAACGAGATTGTTGCCTTGATGCAGCCACAAAGAGATTGGTGACTCGATGGAGCCAAATAGAAATTAGTGCCTCAATGCAGCCGCAACGAGAATGTTGCCTTGATGTAACAACAACAAGGGGTTCGCTCGATGCATCCACGGCGAGATTGTTGCCTCGGTGCAGCCACAATGAGGGGAGCGGCTCGACAGAGACACAACGAGATTGTTGCCTCGATGCAGCCACAACGAGTGGGTTTGCTTGATGCAGCCATAACGAGATAGTTCCCTCAATGCAGCTACAACGAGCTTGCTGCTTTGATGCATCCACAACGAGCGGGATAGCTCGATGGAGCCAAAACAAGATTGTTGCTTATATGCAACCACAAGGAGATTGCTACATCGATGTTGCTACAACGAGTGTGTTGCCTCCATGCAGCCAAAACGAGATTGTTAGCTCGATACAGGCATAACGAGCGTGATGCCTTGATGCAGCCATAATGAGAGGGTTGGCTCGATGCAGCAAAAACAAGCAAGCAAGCTAACAAGCCTGCTGCACTGATGCACCTACAACGAGTTATATCCTCGATACAACCACAACATAGGAATTGGCGCGACGCAGCCACAACAAGATTGTTTTCTCGACATAGCCACAACTAGAATGTTGTTTTGATGCAACTTCAACGAGATTATTGCGTCGATACAACTATAACGAGATTGGTGCCTTGATGCGGCACAACGAGGGGGTTGCCTCGAGGCAACCACATCGAGATTGTTGCCTCGTTGTAGCCATAACGAGGGGGTTGGCTCGATGCAGCCACAACGAGATTATTGCTTCAAAGCAGTCACAACCAGTTTTCTGCCTCGATGCAGCCACAACGAAGAGGTTAGGACGATGCAACCAGAACGATATTGTTGCCTCGATGCAGTCACATCGAGGTGGTTGGATCGATGCAGTCACAATGAGATTGGTGCCTCTATGGAGACACAATGAGATTGTTGCCTCGATGCAGTCAGGACGAGATTGTTGTCTCCATGCAGCTACAACGAGGTTGTTGTCTCGATACAGCCACAACGAGAATGTTACCTCGATGCAGCCAGAACGAGTGCTTTGGTTCGATACAGCCAAAACCAGCTTGCTGGCTCGAGTGAGTGTATTTGAGTTATTATATTCATCTATTATGAAACCAATTAACACTAACGAAAACTTATATTTTTTTATTGTTAGCTACCAAAACGGCAAAAAAATACATGGCAGGTACCCAGTATGGGAAACGAAATGATATTAAGAAAACATGTATAATGAGTATTTTTCAGCTGCTTAGGTAAAAAAACGGTAAAATACATGAATAACACTCAATATGGAGAAACAGAACGACATTTCCAAAAACATCTATTATGAGTAATTACCACCATGTTAGGAACAAAAATGACAAAATGCATGGATAGCACCTAATAAGGATAAAAGAAAAAAAAATGCAAAAATCGTGTAACATTGGTTTTTTGGTCTTATCAGGTAATAAAACACTGCAAGCAAAGAAAAAAAAAACTACAATACCAAAACGTTGCTTCGAGTATTTTTTTTTCAGTTTTTACGTAGCGAACCCTTGAAAAAAAAAAAAACCTGTACTGGAAAACACAGCTTCATTAAAATCGTATCTCTAGATTACTTTTGAGCTTCTTACGTATTAAAACATTCAGAAGCGTAAAAAAGACACCTTTTTCTGGAGTAGGAGAACATTAACAAGCATGTTTGTTTTGACTGTAGCAAAACGCGAAAATGAAAGTAAAGCACCATATATTGGGTAACAAGACATTACCAGAAACGTGTCATTTGGAGTTTCATGAATGAATTAGGTATTAAAAAGTAAAAAGCATATGTGAAACAAAACAAACAAATTGTTGCCTCGAAGCAGCTACAACGAAGGGGTTAACTCGACGCAGCCACAACAAACAGATAGTTGCCTCAATGCAACTACAACGAGGGAGTTGGCTTGATGTAGCCAGAACGATATTGTTGGATAAAGGCAGCCAAAACGAGCTTGCAACCTGGATGCAGCGACAAAGAGGAGGTTGGCTCGATGCAACCACAACGAGATTGTTGCATCGATACAGCCACAACGAGCTTTTTGCCTCGTTGCAGCAACAACAAGATTGATGCCTCGATGCAGCAACAACGGAGTTGCCTAGATGCAGCCACAGAGAGATTGTTGCCTCAATGGAACAAAAACGAGGTTGTTGTCTAGATGCAACCACAAGGAGATTGGTACCTCGATGTAAACACAACAAGATTGTTGCCTCGATGCAGCCACAACTAAGATGTTGCCTCGATGTAACCACAAAGAGATTGTTATCTCGATGCAGCTACAACGAATGGGTTGTCTCGACGCAGCCACAACGAGATTTTTCCCACGATGTAACCACAACGAGAGGGTTGGATCAATGCAGCCACAACGAGATTGTTGCCTTGATGCAGCCGCAACGAGCTTCCTGCCTCGATGCAGAAACAACCAGTTCGTTGTCCCGATACAGGCACAATGAAGGGGTTGGTACGATACAGCCGCAATGAGATTTTTGCCTCGATGCAGCCACAACGAAGTTGTTCCCTCGATGCACCGTGAACAAAAATGTTACTTTGATGCAGCCACAAAAAAAGGGTATTGTCTCGATATAGCCACAACGAAGAGGTTAATTTGACGAAGCCACAAGGAGAATGTTTCTTCGATGCAGCCACAACGAGCTTGCTGCCTCGATGCAGCCAGAACGAGATTGTTGCCTCAATACAGCAACAACGAAAGGGTTTTTTTGATGCAGCTAAAACGAGATTGTTTCATCGATGCAACCACAAGGAGGAGGTTGGCTCGATGCAACAACAACGAGATTGTTTCCTCAATGCAGCCACAACGAGACTGTTGCTTCGATGCAGCCACAACGAGCTTACTTGCAACCACAAATATAAGATTGGCTCGAATAAGACACAATGAAATTGTTGCCTCGATGAAGGCAAAATGAGCTTGCTGCCTCAATGTAGACACAACGAGATTCTTGCCTGGGTGCAGTTACAACGAGTTTGCTGACTCGATGCAGCCACAAAGATATTATTACCTCGATAAATTTACGAATGAGTTTGCTCGATGCAGCCAGAACGAGAATGTGTCCTAGATGCAAAAAATAAATAAATAAATAAATAAATAAAACAAAATAAAATAAAAAAACGAAGGGGATTCCTCGATGTTGACACAAAGACACAATGTTTTTGCTGCCTCGATGCAGCCATAACGAGGTTGTTGCCTTGATGGAGGCACAACGAATGTGTTGGTTCAATGGAGACAGAACAAGATTGTTGCCACGATGCAACCACAACAAGATGCAGACATAATGAGCTTGCTGCCTCGATGTAGACACAACGAAGTTCTTGCCTCGATGCAGTAACAACAAGATTGTTGTTTCGATGCAGCCGCATCGAAAAGGTTGGTTCGATGAAGCCAAAACAAGACAGTTGCTTAGAGGCAACCACAACGAGGTTGTTACCTTTATGCAGCTACTACGATATTATTGCCTCGATGCAGCCACAACAAAGTGGTTAGCTCGATGCACCCATAAGGAGATATTTGCCTCGTTGTAGCCACAATGAGATTGTTGCCTCAATGCAGCTATAACTAAGTTGTTGCCTCGATGTAACCACAAAGAGATTGTTACCTCGATGTAGTCACAACGAGCTTGCTGCCTCGGTGCAGCCACAAAGAGGGTGTTGGATCGATGCAGCCAAAAAAGGTTGTCTCGGTTGCCAAAAAAGGTTGCCAAAATCGTCGTCAAAAAGGTTGCCTCGATGGAGCCAAAACGAGATTTTTTGACTCAATGTTGCCACAACGAGACTACTGGCTCGATGAAGCCACAATGAGATTATTACCTCAATGCAGCCACAATGAGATTTTTGCCTCAATTCAGCCACAATGAGAATTTTGCATCGATGCAGGCAGAACAAGATTGTTGTCTAGATGCAATCACAACGAGATTGTGGTTTTGATGTAGCCATAACGAGGGGGTTAGCTCGATGAAGCCACAACGATATTGTTGTCTTGATGCAGTTACAACGAGATTATTGCCTCGATGCAGCTACGAGTTTGTTTCCCCGATGCAGACACAACGAGCTTGCTGCCTCGATGCAGCCACACCAAGATTGTTGCTTTGATGCAGCCACAACGAGGGGGTTGGTTCGGTGGAGCCACAACTAGATTTTTGCCTCGATGGAAGGCTTGCTGCCTCGATGCAACTAGAACGAGGTTGTTGCCTTGATGCAGCCAGAATGAGGCTGTTAACTCGATGAAGCAACAATGAATGTATCGGGTCAATGCAGCCGCAGCGACTGTTGTCTCGATGCAGCCACATCGAACTTTCTGCCTCGATGCAGCCACAACGAGATTGTTTCTTCAATGCAGCCAAAACGAATCTATTTCGATGCAGCCACAACAAGATTATTCCCTCGATACAACCAGAAGGAAGTCGTTGGCTCAATGCAGCCACAACGAGATTGTTTGTTGCCTTGATGCAGCGAAAACGATATTGTTGCCTTGATGGAAGCATAACCAGCCAATTTTCTCGATGCAGCTACAACGAGATTGTTGCCTCGAATGAACCATAATGAAGTTTTTGCTTCAATGCAGTTAAAAGGAGATTCTTAATTTGTTGCAATTACAACGAGATTGATGCTCTGATATAGCCGCAAAGAGGTTGTTGCCGCGATGCAACCGCAACGAAATTGTTACCTCGATGCAGCAATAACGAGATTGTTGCTCCGATGGTGCCAGTAGGATCTTGCCTTGATGAAGCAAAAACGAGATTGTTGCCTTGATGCAGCCACAACGAAGGGGCTTTGCTCGATGTAGCCATAAGAAGATTTTATCCCTTGATGCAGCCAGAACGAGCTTCCTACCCCCATGCAGCCATAACGAGATTGTTGCTTCGATGTAAACACACCAAAGGGATTGGCTTGATGCAGCAACAAAATTGTTGTCTCGATGGAGCCACAACGAGGTGATTGACTCGATACATCCACAACGAGATTGTTGCTTCGATGGAGCCAGAATGAGATTGTTGCCTCGCTGTAGCTCCATCGAGATTTGATGCAACCAAAAATAAATTTTTGCCTCGATGCAGCCACAACGAGGTTTTCGCCTTGTTGTTCTTGCTTACGTTGCTAGCATGCATCGAGGCCATAAGCCTCGATGCATCCAAAAAGAGGTGATTGGCTCGATGGATCCAAGGTTTTTGCCTTGATGCAGCCGCAACGACATTGTTGCCTCAATGCTATGAGAACGAGATTATTGCCCCGATAGATCCACAACGAGACTGTTTCTTCGATGCAGTCACAACGACATTCTTCCCTCAATGCAGCCAAAACGACATTGTTGTATTGATGCAGCCACAACGAGATTATTGCCTCGATGCAGCCGCAACGAGATTGTTTCCTTTGATGCAGCCACAACGAGATTGTTGCATTAATGTAGCCACAAAGAGGATGTTGCCTCGATGCAGCCAAAACGAGAATATTGTCTCGATGCACACACAAAGAATGTGTTGGGTCAATGCAGGCACAACGAAATTGTTGCCTCGATGCTACCACAACGAAAGGGTTGGCTCGATGCAGTCATAAAAACATTGTTGCCTCGATGCATCCAGAACGAAAGGGTTGGCTCGATGCAGCTAAAACGAGATTGTTGTCTCGATGGAGCCACAAAAAAAGATTGCTGACTCGATGCAGCCACAACAACGGGGTTACAACGTCCCGATGCAGACACAACGAGCCTGCTGCATCGATGCATCCACAACGAGGGGGTTGGCTCGATGCAGCCACAAGGAGATTGGTGCCTTGATGCAGCCTCAACGAGCTTGCTGCCTTGATGCAGCCACGACGAGATTGTTACTTTGATTCAGCTACAACGAGATTGTTGCCTTGATGCAGCCACAAAGAGATTGGTGACTCGATGGAGCCAAATAGAAATTAGTGCCTCAATGCAGCCGCAACGAGAATGTTGCCTTGATGTAACAACAACAAGGGGTTCGCTCGATGCATCCACGGCGAGATTGTTGCCTCGGTGCAGCCACAATGAGGGGAGCGGCTCGACAGAGACACAACGAGCTTGCTGCTTTGATGCATCCACAACGAGCGGGATAGCTCGATGGAGCCAAAACAAGATTGTTGCTTATATGCAACCACAAGGAGATTGCTACATCGATGTTGCTACAACGAGTGTGTTGCCTCCATGCAGCCAAAACGAGATTGTTAGCTCGATACAGGCATAACGAGCGTGATGCCTTGATGCAGCCATAATGAGAGGGTTGGCTCGATGCAGCAAAAACAAGCAAGCAAGCTAACAAGCCTGCTGCACTGATGCACCTACAACGAGTTATATCCTCGATACAACTACAACATAGGAATTGGCGCGACGCAGCCACAACAAGATTGTTTTCTCGACATAGCCACAACTAGAATGTTGTTTTGATGCAACTTCAACGAGATTATTGCGTCGATACAACTATAACGAGATTGGTGCCTTGATGCGTCACAACGAGGGGGTTGCCTCGAGGCAACCACATCGAGATTGTTGCCTCGTTGTAGCCATAACGAGGGGGTTGGCTCGATGCAGCCACAACGAGATTATTGCTTCAAAGCAGTCACAACCAGTTTTCTGCCTCGATGCAGCCACAACGAAGAGGTTAGGACGATGCAACCAGAACGATATTGTTGCCTCGATGCAGTCACATCGAGGTGGTTGGATCGATGCAGTCACAATGAGATTGGTGCCTCTATGGAGACACAATGAGATTGTTGCCTCGATGCAGTCAGGACGAGATTGTTGTCTCCATGCAGCTACAACGAGGTTGTTGTCTCGATACAGCCACAACGAGAATGTTACCTCGATGCAGCCAGAACGAATGCTTTGGTTCGATACAGCCAAAACCAGCTTGCTGGCTCGAGTGAGTGTATTTGAGTTATTATATTCATCTATTATGAAACCAATTAACACTAACGAAAACTTATATTTTTTTATTGTTAGCTACCAAAACGGCAAAAAAATACATGGCAGGTACCCAGTATGGGAAACGAAATGATATTAAGAAAAACATGTATAATGAGTATTTTTCAGCTGCTTAGGTAAAAAAACGGTAAAATACATGAATAACACTCAATATGGAGAAACAGAACGACATTTCCAAAAACATCTATTATGAGTAATTACCACCATGTTAGGAACAAAAATGACAAAATGCATGGATAGCACCTAATAAGGATAAAAGAAAAAAAAATGCAAAAATCGTGTAACATTGGTTTTTTGGTCTTATCAGGTAATAAAACACTGCAAGCAAAGAAAAAAAAAACTACAATACCAAAACGTTGCTTCGAGTATTTTTTTTTTCAGTTTTTACGTAGCGAACCCTTGAAAAAAAAAAAAAACCCTGTACTGGAAAACACAGCTTCATTAAAATCGTATCTCTAGATTACTTTTGAGCTTCTTACGTACTAAAACATTCAGAAGCGTAAAAAAGACACCTTTTTCTGGAGTAGGAGAACATTAACAAGCATGTTTGTTTTGACTGTAGCAAAACGCGAAATTGAAAGTAAAGCACCATATATTGGGTAACAAGACATTACCAGAAACGTGTCATTTGGAGTTTCATGAATGAATTAGGTATTAAAAAGTAAAAAGCATATGTGAAACAAAACAAACAAATTGTTGCCTCGAAGCAGCTACAACGAAGGGGTTAACTCGACGCAGCCACAACAAACAGATAGTTGCCTCAATGCAACTACAACGAGGGAGTTGGCTTGATGTAGCCAGAACGATATTGTTGGCTAAAGGCAGCCAAAACGAGCTTGCAACCTGGATGCAGCGACAAAGAGGAGGTTGGCTCGATGCAACCACAACGAGATTGTTGCATCGAAACAGCCACAACGAGCTTGGTGCCTCGTTGCAGCAACAACAAGATTGATGCCTCGATGCAGCAACAACGGAGTTGCCTAGATGCAGCCACAGAGAGATTGTTGCCTCAATGGAACAAAAACGAGGTTGTTGTCTAGATGCAACCACAAGGAGATTGGTACCTCGATGTAAACACAACAAGATTGTTGCCTCGATGCAGCCACAACTAAGATGTTGCCTCGATGTAACCACAAAGAGATTGTTATCTCGATGCAGCTACAACGAATGGGTTGTCTCGACGCAGCCACAACGAGATTTTTCCCACGATGTAACCACAACGAGAAGGTTGGATCAATGCAGCCACAACGAGATTGTTGCCTCGATGCAGCCGCAACGAGCTTCCTGCCTCGATGCAGAAACAACCAGTTCGTTGTCCCGATACAGGCACAATGAAGGGGTTGGTACGATACAGCCGCAATGAGATTTTTGCCTCGATGCAGCCACAACGAAGTTGTTCCCTCGATGCACCGTGAACAAAAATGTTACTTTGATGCAGCCACAAAAAAAGGGTATTGTCTCGATATAGCCACAACGAAGAGGTTAATTTGACGAAGCCACAAGGAGAATGTTTCTTCGATGCAGCCACAACGAGCTTGCTGCCTCGATGCAGCCAGAACGAGATTGTTGCCTCAATACAGCAACAACGAAAGGGTTTTTTTGATGCAGCTAAAACGAGATTGTTTCATCGATGCAACCACAAGGAGGAGGTTGGCTCGATGCAACAACAACGAGATTGTTTCCTCAATGCAGCCACAACGAGACTGTTGCTTCGATGCAGCCACAACGAGCTTACTTGCAACCACAAATATAAGATTGGCTCGAATAAGACACAATGAAATTGTTGCCTCGATGAAGGCAAAATGAGCTTGCTGCCTCAATGTAGACACAACGAGATTCTTGCCTGGGTGCAGTTACAACGAGTTTGCTGACTCGATGCAGCCACAAAGATATTATTACCTCGATAAATTTACGAATGAGTTTGCTCGATGCAGCCAGAACGAGAATGTGTCCTCGATGCAAAAAATAAATAAATAAATAAATAAATAAAATAAAATAAAATAAAAAAACGAAGGGGATTCCTCGATGTTGACACAAAGACACAATGTTTTTGCTGCCTCGATGCAGCCATAACGAGGTTGTTGGCTTGATGGAGGCACAACGAATGTGTTGGTTCAATGGAGACAGAACAAGATTGTTGCCACGATGCAACCACAACAAGATGCAGACATAATGAGCTTGCTGCCTCGATGTAGACACAACGAAGTTCTTGCCTCGATGCAGTAACAACAAGATTGTTGTTTCGATGCAGCCGCATCGAAAAGGTTGGTTCGATGAAGCCAAAACAAGACAGTTGCTTAGAGGCAACCACAACGAGGTTGTTACCTTTATGCAGCTACTACGATATTATTGCCTCGATGCAGCCACAACAAAGTGGTTAGCTCGATGCACCCATAAGGAGATATTTGCCTCGTTGTAGCCACAATGAGATTGTTGCCTCAATGCAGCTATAACTAAGTTGTTGCCTCGATGTAACCACAAAGAGATTGTTACCTCGATGTAGTCACAACGAGCTTGCTGCCTCGGTGCAGCCACAAAGAGGGTGTTGGATCGATGCAGCCAAAAAGGTTGTCTCGGTTGCCAAAAAAGGTTGCCAAAATCGTTGTCAAAAAGGTTGCCTCGATGGAGCCAAAACGAGATTTTTTGCCTCAATGTTGCCACAACGAGACTACTGGCTCGATGAAGCCACAATGAGATTATTACCTCAATGCAGCCACAATGAGATTTTTGCCTCAATTCAGCCACAATGAGAATTTTGCATCGATGCAGGCAGAACAAGATTGTTGTCTAGATGCAATCACAACGAGATTGTGGTTTTGATGTAGCCATAACGAGGGGGTTAGCTCGATGAAGCCACAACGATATTGTTGTCTTGATGCAGTTACAACGAGATTATTGCCTCGATGCAGCTACGAGTTTGTTTCCCCGATGCAGACACAACGAGCTTGCTGCCTCGATGCAGCCACACCAAGATTGTTGCTTTGATGCAGCCACAACGAGGGGGTTGGTTCGGTGGAGCCACAACTAGATTTTTGCCTCGATGGAAGGCTTGCTGCCTCGATGCAACTAGAACGAGGTTGTTGCCTTGATGCAGCCAGAATGAGGCTGTTAACTCGATGAAGCAACAATGAATGTATCGGGTCAATGCAGCCACAGCGACTGTTGTCTCGATGCAGCCACATCGAACTTTCTGCCTCGATGCAGCCACAACGAGATTGTTTCTTCAATGCAGCCAAAACGAATCTATTTCGATGCAGCCACAACAAGATTATTCCCTCGATACAGCCAGAAAGAAGTCGTTGGCTCAATGCAGCCACAACGAGATTGTTTGTTGCCTTGATGCAGCGAAAACGATATTGTTGCCTTGATGGAAGCATAACCAGCCAATTTTCTCGATGCAGCTACAACGAGATTGTTGCCTCGAATGAACCATAATGAAGTTTTTGCTTCAATGCAGTTAAAAGGAGATTCTTAATTTGTTGCAATTACAACGAGATTGATGCTCTGATATAGCCGCAAAGAGGTTGTTGCCGCGATGCAACCGCAACGAAATTGTTACCTCGATGCAGCAATAACGAGATTGTTGCTCCGATGGTGCCAGTAGGATCTTGCCTTGATGAAGCAAAAACGAGATTGTTGCCTTGATGCAGCCACAACGAAGGGGCTTTGCTCGATGTAGCCATAAGAAGATTTTATCCCTTGATGCAGCCAGAACGAGCTTCCTACCCCCATGCAGCCATAACGAGATTGTTGCTTCGATGTAAACACACCAAAGGGATTGGCTTGATGCAGCAACAAAATTGTTGTCTCGATGGAGCCACAACGAGGTGATTGACTCGATACATCCACAACGAGATTGTTGCTTCGATGGAGCCAGAATGAGATTGTTGCCTCGCTGTAGCTCCATCGAGATTTGATGCAACCAAAAATAAATTTTTGCCTCGATGCAGCCAAACGAGGTTTTCGCCTTGTTGTTCTTGCTTACGTTGCTAGCATGCATCGAGGCCATAAGCCTCGATGCATCCAAAAAGAGGTGATTGGCTCGATGGATCCAAGGTTTTTGCCTTGATGCAGCCGCAACGACATTGTTGCCTCAATGCTATGAGAAAGAGATTATTGCCCCGATAGATCCACAACGAGACTGTTTCTTCGATGCAGTCACAACGACATTCTTCCCTCAATGCAGCCAAAACGACATTGTTGTATTGATGCAGCCACAACGAGATTATTGCCTCGATGCAGCCGCAACGAGATTGTTTCCTTTGATGCAGCCACAACGAGATTGTTGCATTAATGTAGCCACAAAGAGGATGTTGCCTCGATGCAGCCAAAACGAGAATATTGTCTCGATGCACACACAAAGAATGTGTTGGGTCAATGCAGGCACAACGAAATTGTTGCCTCGATGCTACCACAACGAAAGGGTTGGCTCGATGCAGTCATAAAAACATTGTTGCCTCGATGCATCCAGAACGAAAGGGTTGGCTCGATGCAGCTAAAACGAGATTGTTGTCTCGATGGAGCCACAAAAAAAGATTGCTGACTCGATGCAGCCACAACAACGGGGTTACAACGTCCCGATGCAGACACAACGAGCCTGCTGCATCGATGCATCCACAACGAGGGGGTTGGCTCGATGCAGCCACAAGGAGATTGGTGCCTTGATGCAGCCTCAACGAGCTTGCTGCCTTGATGCAGCCACGACGAGATTGTTACTTTGATTCAGCTACAACGAGATTGTTGCCTTGATGCAGCCACAAAGAGATTGGTGACTCGATGGAGCCAAATAGAAATTAGTGCCTCAATGCAGCCGCAACGAGAATGTTGCCTTGATGTAACAACAACAAGGGGTTCGCTCGATGCATCCACGGCGAGATTGTTGCCTCGGTGCAGCCACAATGAGGGGAGCGGCTCGACAGAGACACAACGAGATTGTTGCCTCGATGCAGCCACAACGAGTGGGTTTGCTTGATGCAGCCATAACGAGATAGTTCCCTCAATGCAGCTACAACGAGCTTGCTGCTTTGATGCATCCACAACGAGCGGGATAGCTCGATGGAGCCAAAACAAGATTGTTGCTTATATGCAACCACAAGGAGATTGCTACATCGATGTTGCTACAACGAGTGTGTTGCCTCCATGCAGCCAAAACGAGATTGTTAGCTCGATACAGGCATAACGAGCGTGATGCCTTGATGCAGCCATAATGAGAGGGTTGGCTCGATGCAGCAAAAACAAGCAAGCAAGCTAACAAGCCTGCTGCACTGATGCACCTACAACGAGTTATATCCTCGATACAACCACAACATAGGAATTGGCGCGACGCAGCCACAACAAGATTGTTTTCTCGACATAGCCACAACTAGAATGTTGTTTTGATGCAACTTCAACGAGATTATTGCGTCGATACAACTATAACGAGATTGGTGCCTTGATGCGGCACAACGAGGGGGTTGCCTCGAGGCAACCACATCGAGATTGTTGCCTCGTTGTAGCCATAACGAGGGGGTTGGCTCGATGCAGCCACAACGAGATTATTGCTTCAAAGCAGTCACAACCAGTTTTCTGCCTCGATGCAGCCACAACGAAGAGGTTAGGACGATGCAACCAGAACGATATTGTTGCCTCGATGCAGTCACATCGAGGTGGTTGGATCGATGCAGTCACAATGAGATTGGTGCCTCTATGGAGACACAATGAGATTGTTGCCTCGATGCAGTCAGGACGAGATTGTTGTCTCCATGCAGCTACAACGAGGTTGTTGTCTCGATACAGCCACAACGAGAATGTTACCTCGATGCAGCCAGAACGAGTGCTTTGGTTCGATACAGCCAAAACCAGCTTGCTGGCTCGAGTGAGTGTATTTGAGTTATTATATTCATCTATTATGAAACCAATTAACACTAACGAAAACTTATATTTTTTTATTGTTAGCTACCAAAACGGCAAAAAAATACATGGCAGGTACCCAGTATGGGAAACGAAATGATATTAAGAAAACATGTATAATGAGTATTTTTCAGCTGCTTAGGTAAAAAAACGGTAAAATACATGAATAACACTCAATATGGAGAAACAGAACGACATTTCCAAAAAGATCTATTATGAGTAATTACCACCATGTTAGGAACAAAAATGACAAAATGCATGGATAGCACCTAATAAGGATAAAAGAAAAAAAAATGCAAAAATCGTGTAACATTGGTTTTTTGGTCTTATCAGGTAATAAAACACTGCAAGCAAAGAAAAAAAAAACTACAATACCAAAACGTTGCTTCGAGTATTTTTTTTTTTCAGTTTTTACGTAGCGAACCCTTGAAAAAAAAAAAAACCTGTACTGGAAAACACAGCTTCATTAAAATCGTATCTCTAGATTACTTTTGAGCTTCTTACGTATTAAAACATTCAGAAGCGTAAAAAAGACACCTTTTTCTGGAGTAGGAGAACATTAACAAGCATGTTTGTTTTGACTGTAGCAAAACGCGAAAATGAAAGTAAAGCACCATATTTTGGGTAACAAGACATTACCAGAAACGTGTCATTTGGAGTTTCATGAATGAATTAGGTATTAAAAAGTAAAAAGCATATGTGAAACAAAACAAACAAATTGTTGCCTCGAAGCAGCTACAACGAAGGGGTTAACTCGACGCAGCCACAACAAACAGATAGTTGCCTCAATGCAACTACAACGAGGGAGTTGGCTTGATGTAGCCAGAACGATATTGTTGGCTAAAGGCAGCCAAAACGAGCTTGCAACCTGGATGCAGCGACAAAGAGGAGGTTGGCTCGATGCAACCACAACGAGATTGTTGCATCGAAACAGCCACAACGAGCTTGGTGCCTCGTTGCAGCAACAACAAGATTGATGCCTCGATGCAGCAACAACGGAGTTGCCTAGATGCAGCCACAGAGAGATTGTTGCCTCAATGGAACAAAAACGAGGTTGTTGTCTAGATGCAACCACAAGGAGATTGGTACCTCGATGTAAACACAACAAGATTGTTGCCTCGATGCAGCCACAACTAAGATGTTGCCTCGATGTAACCACAAAGAGATTGTTATCTCGATGCAGCTACAACGAATGGGTTGTCTCGACGCAGCCACAACGAGATTTTTCCCACGATGTAACCACAACGAGAAGGTTGGATCAATGCAGCCACAACGAGATTGTTGCCTCGATGCAGCCGCAACGAGCTTCCTGCCTCGATGCAGAAACAACCAGTTCGTTGTCCCGATACAAGCACAATGAAGGGGTTGGTACGATACAGCCGCAATGAGATTTTTGCCTCGATGCAGCCACAACGAAGTTGTTCCCTCGATGCACCGTGAACAAAAATGTTACTTTGATGCAGCCACAAAAAAAGGGTATTGTCTCGATATAGCCACAACGAAGAGGTTAATTTGACGAAGCCACAAGGAGAATGTTTCTTCGATGCAGCCACAACGAGCTTGCTGCCTCGATGCAGCCAGAACGAGATTGTTGCCTCAATACAGCAACAACGAAAGGGTTTTTTTGATGCAGCTAAAACGAGATTGTTTCATCGATGCAACCACAAGGAGGAGGTTGGCTCGATGCAACAACAACGAGATTGTTTCCTCAATGCAGCCACAACGAGACTGTTGCTTCGATGCAGCCACAACGAGCTTACTTGCAACCACAAATATAAGATTGGCTCGAATAAGACACAATGAAATTGTTGCCTCGATGAAGGCAAAATGAGCTTGCTGCCTCAATGTAGACACAACGAGATTCTTGCCTGGGTGCAGTTACTAGGAGTTTGCTGACTCGATGCAGCCACAAAGATATTATTACCTCGATAAATTTACGAATGAGTTTGCTCGATGCAGCCAGAACGAGAATGTGTCCTCGATGCAAAAAATAAATAAATAAATAAATAAATAAAATAAAATAAAATAAAAAAACGAAGGGGATTCCTCGATGTTGACACAAAGACACAATGTTTTTGCTGCCTCGATGCAGCCATAACGAGGTTGTTGCCTTGATGGAGGCACAACGAATGTGTTGGTTCAATGGAGACAGAACAAGATTGTTGCCACGATGCAACCACAACAAGATGCAGACATAATGAGCTTGCTGCCTCGATGTAGACACAACGAAGTTCTTGCCTCGATGCAGTAACAACAAGATTGTTGTTTCGATGCAGCCGCATCGAAAAGGTTGGTTCGATGAAGCCAAAACAAGACAGTTGCTTAGAGGCAACCACAACGAGGTTGTTACCTTTATGCAGCTACTACGATATTATTGCCTCGATGCAGCCACAACAAAGTGGTTAGCTCGATGCACCCATAAGGAGATATTTGCCTCGTTGTAGCCACAATGAGATTGTTGCCTCAATGCAGCTATAACTAAGTTGTTGCCTCGATGTAACCACAAAGAGATTGTTACCTCGATGTAGTCACAACGAGCTTGCTGCCTCGGTGCAGCCACAAAGAGGGTGTTGGATCGATGCAGCCAAAAAAGGTTGTCTCGGTTGCCAAAAAAGGTTGCCAAAATCGTCGTCAAAAAGGTTGCCTCGATGGAGCCAAAACGAGATTTTTTGACTCAATGTTGCCACAACGAGACTACTGGCTCGATGAAGCCACAATGAGATTATTACCTCAATGCAGCCACAATGAGATTTTTGCCTCAATTCAGCCACAATGAGAATTTTGCATCGATGCAGGCAGAACAAGATTGTTGTCTAGATGCAATCACAACGAGATTGTGGTTTTGATGTAGCCATAACGAGGGGGTTAGCTCGATGAAGCCACAACGATATTGTTGTCTTGATGCAGTTACAACGAGATTATTGCCTCGATGCAGCTACGAGTTTGTTTCCCCGATGCAGACACAACGAGCTTGCTGCCTCGATGCAGCCACACCAAGATTGTTGCTTTGATGCAGCCACAACGAGGGGGTTGGTTCGGTGGAGCCACAACTAGATTTTTGCCTCGATGGAAGGCTTGCTGCCTCGATGCAACTAGAACGAGGTTGTTGCCTTGATGCAGCCAAAATGAGGCTGTTAACTCGATGAAGCAACAATGAATGTATCGGGTCAATGCAGCCGCAGCGACTGTTGTCTCGATGCAGCCACATCGAACTTTCTGCCTCGATGCAGCCACAACGAGATTGTTTCTTCAATGCAGCCAAAACGAATCTATTTCGATGCAGCCACAACAAGATTATTCCCTCGATACAGCCAGAAGGAAGTCGTTGGCTCAATGCAGCCACAACGAGATTGTTTGTTGCCTTGATGCAGCGAAAACGATATTGTTGCCTTGATGGAAGCATAACCAGCCAATTTTCTCGATGCAGCTACAACGAGATTGTTGCCTCGAATGAACCATAATGAAGTTTTTGCTTCAATGCAGTTAAAAGGAGATTCTTAATTTGTTGCAATTACAACGAGATTGATGCTCTGATATAGCCGCAAAGAGGTTGTTGCCGCGATGCAACCGCAACGAAATTGTTACCTCGATGCAGCAATAACGAGATTGTTGCTCCGATGGTGCCAGTAGGATCTTGCCTTGATGAAGCAAAAACGAGATTGTTGCCTTGATGCAGCCACAACGAAGGGGCTTTGCTCGATGTAGCCATAAGAAGATTTTATCCCTTGATGCAGCCAGAACGAGCTTCCTACCCCCATGCAGCCATAACGAGATTGTTGCTTCGATGTAAACACACCAAAGGGATTGGCTTGATGCAGCAACAAAATTGTTGTCTCGATGGAGCCACAACGAGGTGATTGACTCGATACATCCACAACGAGATTGTTGCTTCGATGGAGCCAGAATGAGATTGTTGCCTCGCTGTAGCTCCATCGAGATTTGATGCAACCAAAAATAAATTTTTGCCTCGATGCAGCCACAACGAGGTTTTCGCCTTGTTGTTCTTGCTTACGTTGCTAGCATGCATCGAGGCCATAAGCCTCGATGCATCCAAAAAGAGGTGATTGGCTCGATGGATCCAAGGTTTTTGCCTTGATGCAGCCGCAACGACATTGTTGCCTCAATGCTATGAGAACGAGATTATTGCCCCGATAGATCCACAACGAGACTGTTTCTTCGATGCAGTCACAACGACATTCTTCCCTCAATGCAGCCAAAACGACATTGTTGTATTGATGCAGCCACAACGAGATTATTGCCTCGATGCAGCCGCAACGAGATTGTTTCCTTTGATGCAGCCACAACGAGATTGTTGCATTAATGTAGCCACAAAGAGGATGTTGCCTCGATGGAGCCAAAACGAGAATATTGTCTCGATGCACACACAAAGAATGTGTTGGGTCAATGCAGGCACAACGAAATTGTTGCCTCGATGCTACCACAACGAAAGGGTTGGCTCGATGCAGTCATAAAAACATTGTTGCCTCGATGCATCCAGAACGAAAGGGTTGGCTCGATGCAGCTAAAACGAGATTGTTGTCTCGATGGAGCCACAAAAAAAGATTGCTGACTCGATGCAGCCACAACAACGGGGTTACAACGTCCCGATGCAGACACAACGAGCCTGCTGCATCGATGCATCCACAACGAGGGGGTTGGCTCGATGCAGCCACAAGGAGATTGGTGCCTTGATGCAGCCTCAACGAGCTTGCTGCCTTGATGCAGCCACGACGAGATTGTTACTTTGATTCAGCTACAACGAGATTGTTGCCTTGATGCAGCCACAAAGAGATTGGTGACTCGATGGAGCCAAATAGAAATTAGTGCCTCAATGCAGCCGCAACGAGAATGTTGCCTTGATGTAACAACAACAAGGGGTTCGCTCGATGCATCCACGGCGAGATTGTTGCCTCGGTGCAGCCACAATGAGGGGAGCGGCTCGACAGAGACACAACGAGATTGTTGCCTCGATGCAGCCACAACGAGTGGGTTTGCTTGATGCAGCCATAACGAGATAGTTCCCTCAATGCAGCTACAACGAGCTTGCTGCTTTGATGCATCCACAACGAGCGGGATAGCTCGATGGAGCCAAAACAAGATTGTTGCTTATATGCAACCACAAGGAGATTGCTACATCGATGTTGCTACAACGAGTGTGTTGCCTCCATGCAGCCAAAACGAGATTGTTAGCTCGATACAGGCATAACGAGCGTGATGCCTTGATGCAGCCATAATGAGAGGGTTGGCTCGATGCAGCAAAAACAAGCAAGCAAGCTAACAAGCCTGCTGCACTGATGCACCTACAACGAGTTATATCCTCGATACAACTACAACATAGGAATTGGCGCGACGCAGCCACAACAAGATTGTTTTCTCGACATAGCCACAACTAGAATGTTGTTTTGATGCAACTTCAACGAGATTATTGCGTCGATACAACTATAACGAGATTGGTGCCTTGATGCGGCACAACGAGGGGGTTGCCTCGAGGCAACCACATCGAGATTGTTGCCTCGTTGTAGCCATAACGAGGGGGTTGGCTCGATGCAGCCACAACGAGATTATTGCTTCAAAGCAGTCACAACCAGTTTTCTGCCTCGATGCAGCCACAACGAAGAGGTTAGGACGATGCAACCAGAACGATATTGTTGCCTCGATGCAGTCACATCGAGGTGGTTGGATCGATGCAGTCACAATGAGATTGGTGCCTCTATGGAGACACAATGAGATTGTTGCCTCGATGCAGTCAGGACGAGATTGTTGTCTCCATGCAGCTACAACGAGGTTGTTGTCTCGATACAGCCACAACGAGAATGTTACCTCGATGCAGCCAGAACGAATGCTTTGGTTCGATACAGCCAAAACCAGCTTGCTGGCTCGAGTGAGTGTATTTGAGTTATTATATTCATCTATTATGAAACCAATTAACACTAACGAAAACTTATATTTTTTTATTGTTAGCTACCAAAACGGCAAAAAAATACATGGCAGGTACCCAGTATGGGAAACGAAATGATATTAAGAAAAACATGTATAATGAGTATTTTTCAGCTGCTTAGGTAAAAAAACGGTAAAATACATGAATAACACTCAATATGGAGAAACAGAACGACATTTCCAAAAACATCTATTATGAGTAATTACCACCATGTTAGGAACAAAAATGACAAAATGCATGGATAGCACCTAATAAGGATAAAAGAAAAAAAAATGCAAAAATCGTGTAACATTGGTTTTTTGGTCTTATCAGGTAATAAAACACTGCAAGCAAAGAAAAAAAAACTACAATACCAAAACGTTGCTTCGAGTATTTTTTTTTTCAGTTTTTACGTAGCGAACCCTTGAAAAAAAAAAAAAAACCCTGTACTGGAAAACACAGCTTCATTAAAATCGTATCTCTAGATTACTTTTGAGCTTCTTACGTACTAAAACATTCAGAAGCGTAAAAAAGACACCTTTTTCTGGAGTAGGAGAACATTAACAAGCATGTTTGTTTTGACTGTAGCAAAACGCGAAATTGAAAGTAAAGCACCATATATTGGGTAACAAGACATTACCAGAAACGTGTCATTTGGAGTTTCATGAATGAATTAGGTATTAAAAAGTAAAAAGCATATGTGAAACAAAACAAACAAATTGTTGCCTCGAAGCAGCTACAACGAAGGGGTTAACTCGACGCAGCCACAACAAACAGATAGTTGCCTCAATGCAACTACAACGAGGGAGTTGGCTTGATGTAGCCAGAACGATATTGTTGGCTAAAGGCAGCCAAAACGAGCTTGCAACCTGGATGCAGCGACAAAGAGGAGGTTGGCTCGATGCAACCACAACGAGATTGTTGCATCGAAACAGCCACAACGAGCTTGGTGCCTCGTTGCAGCAACAACAAGATTGATGCCTCGATGCAGCAACAACGGAGTTGCCTAGATGCAGCCACAGAGAGATTGTTGCCTCAATGGAACAAAAACGAGGTTGTTGTCTAGATGCAACCACAAGGAGATTGGTACCTCGATGTAAACACAACAAGATTGTTGCCTCGATGCAGCCACAACTAAGATGTTGCCTCGATGTAACCACAAAGAGATTGTTATCTCGATGCAGCTACAACGAATGGGTTGTCTCGACGCAGCCACAACGAGATTTTTCCCACGATGTAACCACAACGAGAAGGTTGGATCAATGCAGCCACAACGAGATTGTTGCCTCGATGCAGCCGCAACGAGCTTCCTGCCTCGATGCAGAAACAACCAGTTCGTTGTCCCGATACAGGCACAATGAAGGGGTTGGTACGATACAGCCGCAATGAGATTTTTGCCTCGATGCAGCCACAACGAAGTTGTTCCCTCGATGCACCGTGAACAAAAATGTTACTTTGATGCAGCCACAAAAAAAGGGTATTGTCTCGATATAGCCACAACGAAGAGGTTAATTTGACGAAGCCACAAGGAGAATGTTTCTTCGATGCAGCCACAACGAGCTTGCTGCCTCGATGCAGCCAGAACGAGATTGTTGCCTCAATACAGCAACAACGAAAGGGTTTTTTTGATGCAGCTAAAACGAGATTGTTTCATCGATGCAACCACAAGGAGGAGGTTGGCTCGATGCAACAACAACGAGATTGTTTCCTCAATGCAGCCACAACGAGACTGTTGCTTCGATGCAGCCACAACGAGCTTACTTGCAACCACAAATATAAGATTGGCTCGAATAAGACACAATGAAATTGTTGCCTCGATGAAGGCAAAATGAGCTTGCTGCCTCAATGTAGACACAACGAGATTCTTGCCTGGGTGCAGTTACAACGAGTTTGCTGACTCGATGCAGCCACAAAGATATTATTACCTCGATAAATTTACGAATGAGTTTGCTCGATGCAGCCAGAACGAGAATGTGTCCTCGATGCAAAAAATAAATAAATAAATAAATAAATAAAATAAAATAAAATAAAAAAACGAAGGGGATTCCTCGATGTTGACACAAAGACACAATGTTTTTGCTGCCTCGATGCAGCCATAACGAGGTTGTTGGCTTGATGGAGGCACAACGAATGTGTTGGTTCAATGGAGACAGAACAAGATTGTTGCCACGATGCAACCACAACAAGATGCAGACATAATGAGCTTGCTGCCTCGATGTAGACACAACGAAGTTCTTGCCTCGATGCAGTAACAACAAGATTGTTGTTTCGATGCAGCCGCATCGAAAAGGTTGGTTCGATGAAGCCAAAACAAGACAGTTGCTTAGAGGCAACCACAACGAGGTTGTTACCTTTATGCAGCTACTACGATATTATTGCCTCGATGCAGCCACAACAAAGTGGTTAGCTCGATGCACCCATAAGGAGATATTTGCCTCGTTGTAGCCACAATGAGATTGTTGCCTCAATGCAGCTATAACTAAGTTGTTGCCTCGATGTAACCACAAAGAGATTGTTACCTCGATGTAGTCACAACGAGCTTGCTGCCTCGGTGCAGCCACAAAGAGGGTGTTGGATCGATGCAGCCAAAAAGGTTGTCTCGGTTGCCAAAAAAGGTTGCCAAAATCGTTGTCAAAAAGGTTGCCTCGATGGAGCCAAAACGAGATTTTTTGCCTCAATGTTGCCACAACGAGACTACTGGCTCGATGAAGCCACAATGAGATTATTACCTCAATGCAGCCACAATGAGATTTTTGTTTCAATTCAGCCACAATGAGAATTTTGCATCGATGCAGGCAGAACAAGATTGTTGTCTAGATGCAATCACAACGAGATTGTGGTTTTGATGTAGCCATAACGAGGGGGTTAGCTCGATGAAGCCACAACGATATTGTTGTCTTGATGCAGTTACAACGAGATTATTGCCTCGATGCAGCTACGAGTTTGTTTCCCCGATGCAGACACAACGAGCTTGCTGCCTCGATGCAGCCACACCAAGATTGTTGCTTTGATGCAGCCACAACGAGGGGGTTGGTTCGGTGGAGCCACAACTAGATTTTTGCCTCGATGGAAGGCTTGCTGCCTCGATGCAACTAGAACGAGGTTGTTGCCTTGATGCAGCCAGAATGAGGCTGTTAACTCGATGAAGCAACAATGAATGTATCGGGTCAATGCAGCCGCAGCGACTGTTGTCTCGATGCAGCCACATCGAACTTTCTGCCTCGATGCAGCCACAACGAGATTGTTTCTTCAATGCAGCCAAAACGAATCTATTTCGATGCAGCCACAACAAGATTATTCCCTCGATACAACCAGAAGGAAGTCGTTGGCTCAATGCAGCCACAACGAGATTGTTTGTTGCCTTGATGCAGCGAAAACGATATTGTTGCCTTGATGGAAGCATAACCAGCCAATTTTCTCGATGCAGCTACAACGAGATTGTTGCCTCGAATGAACCATAATGAAGTTTTTGCTTCAATGCAGTTAAAAGGAGATTCTTAATTTGTTGCAATTACAACGAGATTGATGCTCTGATATAGCCGCAAAGAGGTTGTTGCCGCGATGCAACCGCAACGAAATTGTTACCTCGATGCAGCAATAACGAGATTGTTGCTCCGATGGTGCCAGTAGGATCTTGCCTTGATGAAGCAAAAACGAGATTGTTGCCTTGATGCAGCCACAACGAAGGGGCTTTGCTCGATGTAGCCATAAGAAGATTTTATCCCTTGATGCAGCCAGAACGAGCTTCCTACCCCCATGCAGCCATAACGAGATTGTTGCTTCGATGTAAACACACCAAAGGGATTGGCTTGATGCAGCAACAAAATTGTTGTCTCGATGGAGCCACAACGAGGTGATTGACTCGATACATCCACAACGAGATTGTTGCTTCGATGGAGCCAGAATGAGATTGTTGCCTCGCTGTAGCTCCATCGAGATTTGATGCAACCAAAAATAAATTTTTGCCTCGATGCAGCCACAACGAGGTTTTCGCCTTGTTGTTCTTGCTACCACAACGAAAGGGTTGGCTCGATGCAGTCATAAAAACATTGTTGCCTCGATGCATCCAGAACGAAAGGGTTGGCTCGATGCAGCTAAAACGAGATTGTTGTCTCGATGGAGCCACAAAAAAAGATTGCTGACTCGATGCAGCCACAACAACGGGGTTACAACGTCCCGATGCAGACACAACGAGCCTGCTGCATCGATGCATCCACAACGAGGGGGTTGGCTCGATGCAGCCACAAGGAGATTGGTGCCTTGATGCAGCCTCAACGAGCTTGCTGCCTTGATGCAGCCACGACGAGATTGTTACTTTGATTCAGCTACAACGAGATTGTTGCCTTGATGCAGCCACAAAGAGATTGGTGACTCGATGGAGCCAAATAGAAATTAGTGCCTCAATGCAGCCGCAACGAGAATGTTGCCTTGATGTAACAACAACAAGGGGTTCGCTCGATGCATCCACGGCGAGATTGTTGCCTCGGTGCAGCCACAATGAGGGGAGCGGCTCGACAGAGACACAACGAGATTGTTGCCTCGATGCAGCCACAACGAGTGGGTTTGCTTGATGCAGCCATAACGAGATAGTTCCCTCAATGCAGCTACAACGAGCTTGCTGCTTTGATGCATCCACAACGAGCGGGATAGCTCGATGGAGCCAAAACAAGATTGTTGCTTATATGCAACCACAAGGAGATTGCTACATCGATGTTGCTACAACGAGTGTGTTGCCTCCATGCAGCCAAAACGAGATTGTTAGCTCGATACAGGCATAACGAGCGTGATGCCTTGATGCAGCCATAATGAGAGGGTTGGCTCGATGCAGCAAAAACAAGCAAGCAAGCTAACAAGCCTGCTGCACTGATGCACCTACAACGAGTTATATCCTCGATACAACCACAACATAGGAATTGGCGCGACGCAGCCACAACAAGATTGTTTTCTCGACATAGCCACAACTAGAATGTTGTTTTGATGCAACTTCAACGAGATTATTGCGTCGATACAACTATAACGAGATTGGTGCCTTGATGCGGCACAACGAGGGGGTTGCCTCGAGGCAACCACATCGAGATTGTTGCCTCGTTGTAGCCATAACGAGGGGGTTGGCTCGATGCAGCCACAACGAGATTATTGCTTCAAAGCAGTCACAACCAGTTTTCTGCCTCGATGCAGCCACAACGAAGAGGTTAGGACGATGCAACCAGAACGATATTGTTGCCTCGATGCAGTCACATCGAGGTGGTTGGATCGATGCAGTCACAATGAGATTGGTGCCTCTATGGAGACACAATGAGATTGTTGCCTCGATGCAGTCAGGACGAGATTGTTGTCTCCATGCAGCTACAACGAGGTTGTTGTCTCGATACAGCCACAACGAGAATGTTACCTCGATGCAGCCAGAACGAGTGCTTTGGTTCGATACAGCCAAAACCAGCTTGCTGGCTCGAGTGAGTGTATTTGAGTTATTATATTCATCTATTATGAAACCAATTAACACTAACGAAAACTTATATTTTTTTTATTGTTAGCTACCAAAACGGCAAAAAAATACATGGCAGGTACCCAGTATGGGAAACGAAATGATATTAAGAAAAACATGTATAATGAGTATTTTTCAGCTGCTTAGGTAAAAAAAAGGTAAAATACATGAATAACACTCAATATGGAGAAACAGAACGACATTTCCAAAAACATCTATTATGAGTAATTACCACCATGTTAGGAACAAAAATGACAAAATGCATGGATAGCACCTAATAAGGATAAAAGAAAAAAAATGCAAAAATCGTGTAACATTGGTTTTTTGGTCTTATCAGGTAATAAAACACTGCAAGCAAAGAAAAAAAAAACTACAATACCAAAACGTTGCTTCGAGTATTTTTTTTTTCAGTTTTTACGTAGCGAACCCTTGAAAAAAAAAAACCCCTGTACTGGAAAACACAGCTTCATTAAAATCGTATCTCTAGATTACTTTTGAGCTTCTTACGTACTAAAACATTCAGAAGCGTAAAAAAGACACTTTTTTCTGGAGTAGGAGAACATTAACAAGCATGTTTGTTTTGACTGTAGCAAAACGCGAAAATGAAAGTAAAGCACCATATATTGGGTAACAAGACATTACCAGAAACGTGTCATTTGGAGTTTCATGAATGAATTAGGTATTAAAAAGTAAAAAGCATATGTGAAACAAAACAAACAAATTGTTGCCTCGAAGCAGCTACAACGAAGGGGTTAACTCGACGCAGCCACAACAAACAGATAGTTGCCTCAATGCAACTACAACGAGGGAGTTGGCTTGATGTAGCCAGAACGATATTGTTGGCTAAAGACAGCCAAAACGAGCTTGCAACCTGGATGCAGCGACAAAGAGGAGGTTGGCTCGATGCAACCACAACGAGATTGTTGCATCGATACAGCCACAACGAGCTTGGTGCCTCGTTGCAGCAACAACAAGATTGATGCCTCGATGCAGCAACAACGGAGTTGCCTAGATGCAGCCACAGAGAGATTGTTGCCTCAATGGAACAAAAACGAGGTTGTTGTCTAGATGCAACCACAAGGAGATTGGTACCTCGATGTAAACACAACAAGATTGTTGCCTCGATGCAGCCACAACTAAGATGTTGCCTCGATGTAACCACAAAGAGATTGTTATCTCGATGCAGCTACAACGAATGGGTTGTCTCGACGCAGCCACAACGAGATTTTTCCCACGATGTAACCACAACGAGAGGGTTGGATCAATGCAGCCACAACGAGATTGTTGCCTCGATGCAGCCGCAACGAACTTCCTGCCTCGATGCAGAAACAACCAGTTCGTTGTCCCGATACAGGCACAATGAAGGGGTTGGTACGATACAGCCGCAATGAGATTTTTGCCTCGATGCAGCCACAACGAAGTTGTTCCCTCGATGCACCGTGAACAAAATTGTTACTTTGATGCAGCCACAAAAAAAGGGTATTGTCTCGATATAGCCACAACGAAGAGGTTAATTTGACGAAGCCACAAGGAGAATGTTTCTTCGATGCAGCCACAACGAGCTTGCTGCCTCGATGCAGCCAGAACGAGATTGTTGCCTCAATACAGCAACAACGAAAGGTTTTTTTTGATGCAGCTAAAACGAGATTGTTTCATCGATGCAACCACAAGGAGGAGGTTGGCTCGATGCAACAACAACGAGATTGTTTCCTCAATGCAGCCACAACGAGACTGTTGCTTCGATGCAGCCACAACGAGCTTACTTGCAACCACAAATATAAGATTGGCTCGAATAAGACACAATGAAATTGTTGCCTCGATGAAGGCAAAATGAGCTTGCTGCCTCAATGTAGACACAACGAGATTCTTGCCTGGGTGCAGTTACAACGAGTTTGCTGACTCGATGCAGCCACAAAGATATTATTACCTCGATAAATTTACGAATGAGTTTGCTCGATGCAGCCAGAACGAGAATGTGTCCTCGATGCAAAAAATAAATAAATAAATAAATAAATAAAATAAAATAAAATAAAAAAACGAAGGGGATTCCTCGATGTTGACACAAAGACACAATGTTTTTGCTGCCTCGATGCAGCCATAACGAGGTTGTTGCCTTGATGCAGGCACAACGAATGTGTTGGTTCAATGGAGACAGAACAAGATTGTTGCCACGATGCAACCACAACAAGATGCAGACATAATGAGCTTGCTGCCTCGATGTAGACACAACGAAGTTCTTGCCTCGATGCAGTAACAACAAGATTGTTGTTTCGATGCAGCCGCATCGAAAAGGTTGGTTCGATGAAGCCAAAACAAGACAGTTGCTTAGAGGCAACCACAACGAGGTTGTTACCTTTATGCAGCTACTACGATATTATTGCCTCGATGCAGCCACAACAAAGTGGTTAGCTCGATGCACCCATAAGGAGATATTTGCCTCGTTGTAGCCACAATGAGATTGTTGCCTCAATGCAGCTATAACTAAGTTGTTGCCTCGATGTAACCACAAAGAGATTGTTACCTCGATGTAGTCACAACGAGCTTGCTGCCTCGGTGCAGCCACAAAGAGGGTGTTGGATCGATGCAGCCAAAAAGGTTGTCTCGGTTGCCAAAAAAGGTTTCCAAAATCGTTGTCAAAAAGGTTGCCTCGATGGAGCCAAAATGAGATTTTTTGCCTCAATGTTGCCACAACGAGACTACTGGCTCGATGAAGCCACAATGAGATTATTACCTCAATGCAGCCACAATGAGATTTTTGCCTCAATTCAGCCACAATGAGAATTTTGCATCGATGCAGGCAGAACAAGATTGTTGTCTAGATGCAATCACAACGAGATTGTGGTTTTGATGTAGCCATAACGAGGGGGTTAGCTCGATGAAGCCACAATGATATTGTTGTCTTGATGCAGTTACGAGATTATTGCCTCGATGCAGCTACGAGTTTGTTTCCCCGATGCAGACACAACGAGCTTGCTGCCTCGATGCAGCCACACCAAGATTGTTGCTTTGATGCAGCCACAACGAGGGGGTTGGTTTGGTGGAGCCACAACTAGATTTTTGCCTCGATGGAAGGCTTGCTGCCTCGATGGAACTAGAACGAGGTTGTTGCCTTGATGCAGCCAGAATGAGGCTGTTAACTCGATGAAGCAACAATGAAAGTATCGGGTCAATGCAGCCGCAGCGACTGTTGTCTCGATGCAGCCACATCGAACTTTCTGCCTCGATGCAGCCACAACGAGATTGTTTCTTCAATGCAGCCAAAACGAATCTATTTCAATGCAGCCACAACAAGATTATTCCCTCGATACAGCCAGAAGGAAGTCGTTGGCTCAATGCAGCCACAACGAGATTGTTTGTTGCCTTGATGCAGCGAAAACGATATTGTTGCCTTGATGGAAGCATAACCAGCCAATTTTCTCGATGCAGCTACAACGAAATTGTTGCCTCGAATGAACCATAATGAAGTTTTTGCTTCAATGCAGTTAAAAGGAGATTCTTAATTTGTTGCAATTACAACGAGATTGATGCTTTGATATAGCCGCAAACAGGTTGTTGCCGCGATGCAACCGCAACGAAATTGTTACCTCGATGCAGCAATAACGAGATTGTTGCTCCGATGGTGCCAGTAGGATCTTGCCTTGATGAAGCAACAACGAGATTGTTGCCTTGATGCAGCCACAACGAAGGGGCTTTGCTCGATGTAGCCATAAGAAGATTTTATCCCTTGATGCAGCCAGAACGAGCTTCCTACCCCCATGCAGCCATAACGAGATTGTTGCTTCGATGTAAACACACCAAAGGGATTGGCTTGATGCAGCAACAAAATTGTTGCCTCGATGGAGCCACAACGAGGTGATTGACTCGATACATCCACAACGAGATTGTTGCTTCGATGGAGCCAGAATGAGATTGTTGCCTCGCTGTAGCTCCATCGAGATTTGATGCAACCAAAAATAAATTTTTGCCTCGATGCAGCCACAACGAGGTTTTCGCCTTGTTGTTCTTGCTTACGTTGCTAGCATGCATCGAGGCCATAAGCCTCGATGCATCCAAAAAGAGGTGATTGGCTCGATGGATCCAAGGTTTTTTGCCTTGATGCAGCCGCAACGACATTGTTGCCTCAATGCTATGAGAACGAGATTATTGCCCCGATAGATCCACAACGAGACTGTTTCTTCGATGCAGTCACAACGACATTCTTCCCTCAATGCAGCCAAAACGACATTGTTGTATTGATGCAGCCACAACGAGATTATTGCCTCGATGCAGCCGCAATGAAACTGTTGCCTCGATGCAGCCAGAACGAGATTGTTGCCTCTATGCAGCGATAATGAGGTTTTTGCACCGATGCAGCCACAACGAGGTTGTTGACTCGTAGGAGCTACAACGAAATTGTTGCTTCGATGCAGCCATAAAAAAAGTGGTTGGCTCGATGCAGCGAAAACGAGATTGTTGCCTTGATATAACCACAAGCTTCCTGCCTCGATGAAGCCACAAAGGTATTGTTACCTTGATGGAGCCACTACGGGATTGTTGCCTCAAGGCAAGCATAACGAGCCTGTTTCAATGGTGCAGCCACAAAGAGATTGTTCCCTCTTTTCAGCCAAATTATATTTTTGCTTCGATGCAGCCACAACGAGATTTTTTATTCGATGCAATTACAACGAGACTGGTGCTACGATACAGCCGCAGCAAGGTTGTTCGCCGATGCAGCCACAACGAAGGGTTTGGCTCGATACAGGCCCCGATGAAGACAAAACGACATCGTTTCCTTGATGCAGCCACAACACGGAGGTGTCATCGATGTAGCAACAATGAAATTGTTGCAACAAGGAAAGGATTAGCTTGTCACAAGCACAGCCATAACGAGATTTTTTGCCTTGATGCAGCCATAACGAGATTGTTACCTCGATGCAGCCACAAGGAGACTGTAGCCTCGATGTAGTAAAAACTAGATTGTTGCCTCGATGCAGTTACAAGGAGAGGGTTGGTTCGAGCAATAACGATATTGTTGCCTTGATGTAACCACAACTAGCTTGCGGCTTCGATGCAGCTTGGTTCGATGCAGCTAGAACGTGGTTTCTGCCTCGACGCATCCACAAGAGATTATTGCCTCAATACAGCCACAAGGAGATTGTTGCCCCGATCCACATTGTCTTCCTTGGATGCAGTCACAACGAGATTGTTGACTCGATGCAGCCACAATTAGACTATTGCCTCAATCCAGAAACAACAACACTGTTGCAATGATGCAGCAACAACGAGATTGTTGCCTGAAAGCAGCCAGAATGAGACTGTTGCCTCGATGGAGCCACATCGAATATGGTGGGTCAGTACAGACACAACGAGAGCCTCAACGAGCTAGCAGCCTCGATACAGCCACAACAAGGGGTTGGCTCGATGCAGCCACAACGAGATTGTTGCTTCGATAAAGCCACAATGAAGTGTTTGGCTAAATGCATCCACGACAAGATTATTGCCTTGATGCAGCCACAACGAGCTTGCTGACTCGATGAAGCCACAACAAAATTTTCGCTTCCATGCAGCCACAACGAAGGGGTTGGTTCGATAAAGGCACAAAGAGATTGTTGCCTTGATGCAAACAAAACGAGCTTCTTGCCTCGATGAAGCTAGAACAAAATTGTTGCCTAGCTGCAACCATAGTGAGATTAATGCCTCGATGCAGCCACATTCTCAATTCAATGCATTTATAACGATATTACTGCTCTAATGCAGCCATAAAGAGATTGTTTCCGCGATGCAGCCACAAAGAGGGGGTTGGCTCGATGCAGCCAAAACGAGGTTGATGCCTCGATGCAGACGCAATGAGATTTTTGCCTCGATGCAGCCTCAACGAGGGTGTTTGTTCGATGCAGCCACAACGAGATTGTTGCCTCGATGCAGCCGTAACGAAGAGATTTACTCGATGCAGCCACAACATGATTGTTCCATCATATACATCATTAAAGAGGGGGTTGGCTCCATGCAGCCACAACGAGGCTGTCGCCTCGATGCAAACACAATAAGCTTGCTGTTTTGAAGCAACCACAACGAAATTGTTACCTTGATGCAGCCACAAGGAGGGGGTTAAGTCTTTGCAGCCACAACGAGACTGTTGCTTCGATGCAGCCACAATGAGCTTGCTTGCAACCACAAATATGGGATTGGCTCGATTCAAACATAACGAGGTTGTTACCTCGATGAAGAAACAATGAGCTTGCTGCTTGAATGTAGACACAACGAGATTCTTGCCTCGATGCAGTTACAACGAGTTTGCTGTCTCGATGCAGCCACAAAGAGACTGTTACCTCGATGAATTTACGAATGAGTTTGTATGATGCAACCAGAACGAGAATGTTGCCTCGATGCAAAAAAAACAAAAAATCAAGGGGTTTGCTCCATGTTGACACACAGAAACAATGTTTTTGTTGCCTTGATGCAGACATAACGAGGTTGTTGCCTCGATGCAGATACAACGAATGTGTTGGTTCAATGCAGCCACAACGAGAGTGTTGCCACGATGCAGCCACAACAGAATGCAGACACAATGAGCTTGCTGCCTCGATGTAGACACAACGAGGTTCTTGCCTCGATGCAGTAACAACAAGATTGTTGTTTCGATGCAGCCACATCGAAGGGGTTGGTTTGATGCAGCCAAAACAAGACAGTTGCTTTGAGGCAACAACGAGTTGTTGCCTTTATGCAGCTACTACGATATTATTGCCCCGATGCAGCCACAAGAAAGTGGTTAGCTCGATGCAGCCATAAGGCGATATTTGCCTCATTGCAGCCACAGCGAGACAACAAGCCTTTTTCCCCGATGCAGCTACAACGAGATATTTGCCTCTATGCAGTCACACCAAGATTCTTAATTCGATGTAGTTACAATAAGATTGGTGCGTCGATACAGGGGTTGGCTGGATGTATCTACAAAGAGATTGTTACATTGATGCCTCTTGTTGCCTCAATGCAGCTACAAAGAGACTGTTGCCTCATAGCAGACACAAGGATTCAGCTACAAAAAAATTTTTGGCTCTATGCAGCCACAACGAGCATGCTGTCTTGATGAATCCTTAAAGATGTTGGTTCGATGCAGTCAAAGCAGGACTGTTGCCTCGATGTAGCCACAACAAGGTTGCTGCCCCGAAGCAGCTACAACGAGTTTGTTGCCACAATACAGCCACATCGAGGAGGCTAAAGGGATGCAGCCACAGCGAGAAGGTTGTTTCGATACAGCCACGACGAGATTAATGCATCGATGCAGCCATAACAAGATTGGTGCATTGATGCAGACACAGTGAGATTGTATACATTCTTTAGAGAGACGTAGGTTAAGAGGGGACCTGGTAGAAGTCTTTAAGTGGTATAAGGGTTATAACAAGGGAGATGTAAGCAAAATTCTTAGGATCAGCAACCAGGGTAGAACAAGAAATAACGGGTTCAAGCTTGAAAAATTTAGGTTCAGGAAGGAGATAGGAAAAAATTGGTTCTCAAATAGAGTGGTAGATGAATGGAACGGTCTCAGTAATCATGTAGTTAGTGCTAGGACACTAGAGAGCTTTAAGAGAAGATTAGACAAGTTTATGGATGGGGATAGCAGATGGAAATAGGTAGGTGTGTTTCATACAGGGACTGCCACGTGTAAGCCTGGTCGCTTCTTGCAGCTTCCCTTATTTCTTATGTTCTTATGTTGTTCTTATGTGTGTTTTGATTGTTCTCGATCTTCTGAAGCATTAAAACGCAAAAAAAAAAAAAAAACCTAAAGAACCCGAGATGGAGTAACAAGACGATGTTACCAGAAAGGTGTCATTTGGGTGTTTATGAGTGTATTTGGCGCCAAAAAAGCTAAATACCATGTAAAGCACTCTATTTGGGAAACCAGTTAACATTAACGAAAACTTATATTTTTAATTGTTATTGAGCTTGTTAGCTACCAAAAAGGCAAAAAAATACATGGCAGGTACCATGGCAGGTACCCAGTATGGGAAACGAAATGATATTAACAAAAACACGTACAAAAACGGTAAAATACATGAATACTACTCAATATGGAGAAACAGAACGACATTACCGAAAACATCTATTATGAGTAATTATCATCATGTTTGGAATAAAAATGACAAAATGCATGGATAGCACCTAATAGGGATATAAAAAATGCAAAAAACGCAAAAAACGTGTAATAAAACACTGCAAGCAAAGAAAAAAAACTACAATACCAAAACGTTGTACTGGAAAACACATCTGGAGCAGGAGAACATTAACAAACATGTGTGTTTTGACTGTAGCAAAACGCGAAAATGAAAGCAAAGCACCATATATTGGGTAACAAGACATTACCAGAAACGTGTCATTTGGAGTTTCGTGAGTGAATTAGGTATTAAAAAGAACAATATTATCAAAAAAAGTGTTTTCAGTGTTTTTGAGCTTGTTAGGTATAACGACGTCAAAATGCCTCGATCCAGCCGCAAAGAGAGCCTCAATGCAACCACAACGAGATTATTGCCTCGATGCAGCAACAACGAGGTGAATGCCTCGATGCACCCATAAAGAGATTGTTGCCTCTGTGCAGCCACAAAGAGATTGTTACCTCGATTTGGCTACAACGAAGGGGTTAACTCGACGCAGCCACAAGGAGATAGTTGCCTCAATGCAACAACAATGAGGGTGTTGGGTCGATGAAGCCACAACGAGATTGTTGGCTAAAAGCAGACAAAACGAGCTTGCAACCTCGATGCAGCGACAAAGAGGAGTTGGCTCGATGCAACCACAACGAGATTGTTGCATCGATGCAGCCACAACGAGCTTGGTGCCTCGCTGCAGCAACAACGAAATTGATGCCTCGATGCAGCAACAACGGGGTTGCCTAGATGCAGCCACAGCGAGATTGGAACATCGATGTAAACACAACATAATTGTTGCCTCAGTGGAACAAAAACGAGGTTGTTGCCTAGATGCAGCCACAAGGAGATTGGTACCTCAATGTAAACACAACAAGATTGTTGCCTCGATGCAGCCACAACTAAGTTGTTGCCTCGATGTAACCACAAAGAGACTGTTATCTCGATGCAGCTACAACGAATGGGTTGTCTCGACGCAGCCACAAGATTTTTTCCACGATGCAACCACGACGAGAGGGTTGGCTCAATGCAGCCACAAAGAGATTGTTGCCTCGATGCAGCCACAACGATCTTCCTGCCTCGATGCAGGAACAACCAGTTCGTTGTCTCGATGCAGGCACAAAGAAGGGGTTGGTACGGTACAGCCACAATGAGATTTTAGCCTCGATGCAGCCACAACGAAGTTGTTGTCTCGATGCACCGTGAAGAAAAATGTTACTTCGATGCAACCACAAAAATGGGTGTTGTTTTGATGTAGCCAAAACGAGTTTGCTGCCTCGATGCAGCCACAGAAAGATTGTTGCCTCGATATAGCCACAACGAAGAGGTTAATTTGATGAAGCCACAAGAAGATTGTTTCGATTCTTCGATGCAGCCACAACGAGGTTGCTGCCTTGATGCAGCCAGAACGAGATTGTTGCCTCAATACAGCAACAACGAAAGGGTTGGTTCGATGCAGCCAAAACGAGATTGTTTCATCGATGCAACCACAAGGAGGAGGTTGGCTCGATGCAACAACGAGATTGTTGCCTCAATGCAGCCACAACGAGAATGTTGCCTCGATGCAGCCACAATGAGCTTGCTGCCTCGGTGGAGCCACAGCGAGATTGTTGCCTTGATGCAGCCACAACGAAATGCTTCGTTTGATGCAGCCACAAGGAGATAGTTGCCTCGATGCAGGCAAATGAATTTGCTGCTACGATGCAACCACAACAACAAGAGGGTTGGTCTGATGTAGCCACAACGAGATTGTTGGTTCGATGCAGCCAAACAAATTTGTTGCCTCCATGAAGCCACAACAAACGGGTTGGTCTGATGCAACCACATAGAGAGTGTTGCCTTGATGGAGCCACAACAATAGGGTTGGTTCGATGCTGACATAAAAGGATTATTGCCACGATGCAGCCATAACAAGTGGGGTGGCTCAATACGGCTAAAACGAATTTGTTGCCACGAGGAAGGGGTTGAAAACGAGATTGTTGCCTCGATAGAGCCAAAAAAAAAAAAGGTTATTTCCATGCAGCCACGATGAGATTAATTCCTCGATGCTGAGGGAACAGGATTGCTTCCTCGATGCAAACACAACGAGATTGTTGCATTGATGCATCCACAACGAGGTTGTTGCCTCGATGCAGCCAGAACGAGGTTGTTGCCTCGATGCAGCCACAACGATAATGTTTCATCGATGCAGCCACAAAGAGGGCGTTAGATGCAGCCATAACGAGATTGAAGCCTCGATACAGCCATAACAAGTTTGCTGCCTCGATGCAGCAACATCGATATTGTTGCCTCGATGCAACCATAACAAAAGGTTTGCCTCGATGCAGTCACATCGTGTTTGTTGGTTCAATGCAGCCACAACGAGATTGCCTCCTCGATGCAGAAACAATGCAGCCACAATGAGATTGTTGCCTCGATGCAGCCACAACTAAGATGTTGCCTCGATGTAACCAGAAAGAGATTGTTACCTCGATGTAGTCACAACGAGCTTGCTGCCTCGATGCAGCCACAAAGAGGGGGTTGGATCGATGCAGCCAACAAGGTTGTTGCCTCGATAGAGCCAAAACGAGATTTTTGCCTCAGTGTTGCCACAACGAGACTATTGGCTCGATGAAGCCACAATGAGATTATTACCTCAATGCAGCCACAATGAGATTGTTTCTTTCGATTCAGCCACAATGAGAATTTTGCATCGATGCAGGCAGAACAAGATTGTTGTCTAGATGCCATCACAACGAGATTGTGGTCTTGATGCAGCCATAACAAGGGGGTTAGCTCGATATTGTTGTCTTGATGCAGTTACAACGAGATTATTGCCTCGATGTTGCCCCAAAGAGATTGTTGCCTCGATGCAGCCACAACGAGTTTGTTGCCTCGATGCAGCCACAACGAGCTTGCTGCCTCGATGCAGCCACAACAAGATTGTTACTTTGATGTAGCCACAGCGAGGGGGGTTGGTTTGGTGGAGCCACAACTAGATTGTTGCCTCCATGGAGTGCTTGCTGCCTCGATGCAACTAGAATGAGGCTGTTAACTTGATGCAGCAACAACGAATGTGTTGGGTTAATGCAGCCAGAGCGACAGTTGACTCGATGCAGCCACATCGAACTTTATGCCTCCATGCAACCACAACGAGATTGTGTCTTCGATGCAGCCACAACGAATCTGTTGTTTCGATGCAGCCACAACAAGATTATCCCCTCGATACAGCAAGAACGAAGTGGTTGGCTCAATGCAGCCACAACGAGATTGTTTGTTGCCTCGATGCAGCGAAAACGATATTGTTGCCTCGATGTAAGCAGAACCAGCCAATTTCCTCGATGCAGCTACAACGAGGCAACAAACAATCTCGTTATGGCTGCATTGAGCCAACCACTTTGTTCTGGCCTCGAATGAGCCATAATGAGGTTTTTGCTTCAATGTAGTCAAAAGGAGATTCTTAATTTGTTGCATTTACAACGAGACTGGTGCTTCGATACAGCCGCAAATAGGTTGTTACCGCGATGCAACCGCAACGACATTGTTACCTCGATGCAGCAAAAACGAGATTGTTGCTCCGATAGTGCCAGTACGATCTTGCCTTGATGAAGCCACAACGAGATTGTTGCCTTGATGCAGCCACAACGAAGGGGCTTTGCTTGATGTAGCTATAAGAAGATTTCATCCCTCGATGCAACCACAACGAGTTTTCTCCCCCCATGCAGCCATAAGGAGATTGTTGCCTCGATGTAACCACACCAAAGGGATTGGCTTGATGCAGCGACAACAAGATTGTTGCCTCGATGCAGCCACAACGAGGGGATTGACTTGATACATCCACAATGAGATTGTTGCTTCGATGGAGCCAGAGTGAGATTGTTGCCTCGCTGTAGCTCCATCGAGATTTGATGCAACCAAAAAGAACTTCTTGCCTCGATGTAGCCACAACGAGGTTTTCGCTTTGTTGTGTTTGCTTGCGTTGCTTGCATGCATGGAGGCCATGAGCCTCGATGCATCCAAAAAGAGGTGGTTGGCTCGATGGATCCAGAATGAGGTTTTTGCTTTGATGCATCCACAACGACATTGTTGCCTCAATGCTACGAAAACGAGATTATTGCCCCGATGGATCCACAACGAGACTGTTTCTTCGATGGAACGAGATTCTTGTCTCGATGCAGCCAAAACGACATTGTTGTATCGATGCAGCCATAACGAGATTATTGCCTCAATGCAGCCACAACGAGACTGTTCCTTCGATGCAGCCACAACGAGATTGTTGCCTCTATGCAGCCATAACGAGGTTGTTGCACTGATGCAGCCACAACGAGGTTGTTGACTTGTAGGAGTCACAACGAAATTGTTGCTTCGATGCAGCCATAAAAAAAGTGGTTGGCTCGATGCAGCGAAAACGAGATTGTTGCCTTGATACAACCACAACAAGCTTCCTGCCTCGATGATGAATACAAAGGTATTGTTGCCTCGATGCAGCCACAACGTAATTGTTGCCTCAAAGCAAGCATAACGAACCTGTTTCAACGATACAGCCACAAAGAGATTGATCCCTCCTTTCAGCCAAATTATATTTTTGCTTCGATGCAGCCACAACGAGATCTTTTTATTCGATGCAATTATAACGAGACTGGTGCTACGATGCAGCTGCAGCAAGGTTGTTCCCCGATGCAGCCACAACGACGGGCTTGGCTCGATACAGGCCCCGATGAAGACACAACGACATTGTTTCCTTGATGGAGCCACAACACGGAGGTGTGATCGATGTAGCAACAATGAAATTGTTACCTCCGTACAGCAATAAGGAAAGGGTTAGCTTGTTACAGCCACAACGAGATTTTTGCCTTGATGCAGCCATAACGAGATTGTTACCTCGATGCAGCCACAAGGAGACTGTAGCCTCGATGTAGTAACAACTAGATTGTTGGCTCGATGCAGTTACAAGGAGAGGATTGGTTCGATGCAGCAATAACGATGTTTACCACAACTAGCTTGCGGCTTCGATGCAGATACAAATAGGGGGTTGGATCGATGAAGCTAGAACGTGGTTGCTGCCTCGACGCATTCACAAGATATTATTGCCTCAATACAGCCACAAGGAGATTGTTGCCCCGATCCACATTGTCTGTCTTCGGTGCAGTCACAACGAGATTGTTGCCTCGATGCAGCCACAATTAGACTATTGCCTCAATCCAGAAACAAAGATGCTGTTGCATCGATGCAGCAACAACGAGATTGTTGCCTGAAAGCAGCCAGAACGAGACTGTTGCCTCGATGCAGCCACATGGAATATGGTGGGTCAGTACAGACACGAGAGCCTCAACGAGCTAGCTGCCTCGATAGAGCCACAACAAGGGGTTGGCTGGATGCAGCCACAACGAGATTGTTGCTTCGATGCAGCCACAACGAAGTGTTTGGCTAAATGCATCCACGACAATATTGTTGCCTTGATGCAGCCACAACAAGCTTGCTGACTCGATGAAGCCACAACAAAATTTTCGCTTCCATGCAGCCACAACGAAGGGGTTGGTTCGATATAGGCACAAAGATATTGTTGCCTTGATGCAAACAAAACGAGCTTCTTGCCTCGATGAAGCTAGAACGAAATTGTTGCCTCGATGCAACCATAATGAGATTAGCCCATTTACGCCGCTTGTTGCGTCAACACAACGTGAAACAAGCTACAAAATAATGTCGAGCTACACCGAGAGGACGGCATGCTGTATCCTGTAGCTGCTTCCGATGCCAGTAGACACCCAGAACTTCTAGTGGAAGGTTCATATGATGTCACACGTCTCATCATTTGAGGAGAAAAGCAAGTGAAAAGAGCTCCACTTTCTGAAATACAACGTCTTCATAAAAAAAAAAGAGGTGAGTAAGGAAAATTATCATCGAGTATTTGTTCATATCTATTTCATAAGAATCTTCTGTGTTTCTTTTCATGACAGAACCCTTTTGAGCCATATTTTATTTGATAGTATGCTGATAGCAGTTGTGTAAAAACTTTATAAAGAAAAAGTTGCGCTAACGCAACCATCGGCACAGGCCTCTTCATTGAAGTAGTTATTTTGTAACGCATATATATATATATATATATATATATATATATATATATATATATATATATATATATATATATATATATATATATATATATATATATATATATATATATATATTTTTTCTTTTTTTCTTTTTTTTGCGCATAAAATTGCAGTGAATGAATATATCTGTGTAGCCTAACCTGTTTGTTGAAAGCATACATATCGTCTACAAACATTTTACGATATATAATTTCCCTTTTTTTTCAGAAAAATGAATTTGAACGACATCTTAGACGAGCTAGAGAGACCTACTATGTCTGACGAGAGTGAAGTTGGTGATGAAGATGAATCCAGTGGAATGGTAAAACAAACTGAAACATATGACGTTTACATCATGCCTGCAAATGATGGTGCTGTGACGGATGAAGATTCTGGCGAAGAAGAAAGCGTGGATATCCCTAATCTTCCCGGTACACAACTAACTGCTTTTGCAGTGTTAGATTCCTCAGAGTCGCAAGATGATGCAGATGAAAATGTTGAAAGACAAGCATCCCAGAAAAAAGAAAGCACAGGATCTCCCAGAAAAGACAAATGTTCCATGTTACCCATATAAACCAACAATTGCTGATATTCCACGTAAGCTTAGTGAGACCCTTGAGCTTTTCTTGGATGTATTAGCTATTGATCACTGTAAACTATGCTGTACAGAACGGTAAACATTCATTTACGTTAACAAGTGATGAAATGAAAACCTTCATAAGAATTTTGTTAGTGTCAGGCTACTGTTGCGTTCCACGTCGCAGACTGTATTGGCAGAGACAACCAGATGTGTACAATGAGCTTATTGCTGACTCCATGCGCCGGGATCGCTTTGATGAGATCATGAAGTATTTTCAAGCTTCCCAAAAATGACAAGTATGGCAAAGTTTCTCCCCTCATGGAAATCCTGAATGACAACTTCATCAAGTACAGGGAAGTATTTGGGCCAAGAAATATATGATACCTTATTTTGGTCGGTATCCCACAAAACAGTTCATCAGAGGAAAGCCTGTGGGATGGGGTTATAAAGCATGGGTTGCAGCTGATCCAAATGCTTATGTTTTTGATATATCTGTTTACCAAGGCAAAGATGGTGCTAAGGATAAGGCTAATGCATCTTATGGACTTGGTGGAAAAGTTGTACTTGATATTTTGGATGTGATAGAAAAATATTATCCAACAAAGAAGTTATCCCTTTACTTTGATAACTTCTTTACATCCCTCAAAATTGTAGAAAAAAAATCAAGAGCATGGCTCATGATGCTACTGGCACACTAAGAAAAAACCGAATCGAAAAATGCCCATTTACAAATCCTGCTAAGTTTATGAAATTACCTAGGGGATCTGAAGAACATTTTTGTGATGCTGAATCAGGGATAATTGCAGCACGCTGGCAAGATAATGGCATTGTTACCATTGCATCATCTGAGTATGGAGTATCACCAGTAGTGAAGGCTGAACGCTATGTTGCTTCTCAGAAGATACGTGCTGCTGCTACTGAATGGCTACAGAATCACGGCAAAAAGCCAAGTAATCTAGGAAGATCACGATCAGTTCTCAGTGTTGCAGGTGTATCTCCACAAATGCGCTATGATAATGTAGGGCATCACATCGTAAAATCGGATCCCCCAAAACGCTGTCGTTGCAGGTTGTGTAACAATCAGACTGTATTTATATGCCAGAAATGTAAAGTATACCTGCATCAAAAGTGTTCAGTGCAGTACCATACCATGTAGGCCAGGAGAATCCTGTGAAAATGTATGTAAGGTAGATTGTACTATTTCTTTATAAAGATTTATTTTTTTTTTATTATCACATGCACCACATTTCCCCACTTCGAGAACTGTATTTTTTGGTTTTCTTTCATTTATAATCAAGAAATTCAAGGTTTCCTTTTTTAGTCAGGAAATTCTAATTATGTATCAAAAGTGAATTTCATATGGCATTTTTTAAATTCTTCCATGCTAAAAATCTTATCCTAGTCGGCTCCTTTAGTTTTTCATATGAAGAAGAGCAAATTTGCTTCCCATCATGCTCATATATATGTATGTATGTATGTTTCTTTTTTTCTGATGGTTCTCCTTGTGTGCCGATAGTTGCGTTTACGCAACATGTATTGCGGTCGAAACGCTGCTCGTTACGTTTACGCAACAACACATTTCCGTCAATAAAATGAGAGCCATTGTACATATGGAGTATTTTTCATCATATGTCTGCTGTTTAGGTTTACATTATGCATATATCAAAGCCGCAACATCAAATTCTTACTTCCATTTTTTTTCGGCTTAAATGGGTTAATGTCTCGATGCAGCCACATTCTTAATTCAATGCAGTTATAACGATATTGGTGTTTTGATGCAGGCATAACGATTGTTTCCGCGATGCAGCCACAAAGAGGGGGTTGGCTCGATGCACCCATAACGAGGTTGTTGCCTCGATGCAGACAAAACGAGATTTTTGCCTCGATGCAGCCACAACGAGGGTGTTTGTCAAATGCAGCCACAACGAAATTGTTGCCTCGATGCAGCCACAACGAAGAGATTTACTCGAGCCAGCCACAACATGATTGTTCCGTCATATGCATCATTAAAGAGGGGGTTGGCTCCATGCAGCCACAATGAGGTTGTCGCCTCGATGCAAACACAATAAGCTTGCTGTTTTGAAGCAACCACAACGAATTTTTTGCCTTCACGCAGCCACAAGGAGGGGGTTAAGTCTTTGCAGCCACAACAAGCTTGCCTACAACCACAAATATGGGATTGGCTCGATTCAGACACAACGAGGTTGTTGCCTCGATGAAGACACAATAAGCTTGCTGCCTCGATGTAGACACAACGAGATTCTTGCCTCGATGTAGTTACAACGAGTTTGCTGTCTCGATGCAGCCACAAAGAGATTGTTACCTCGATGAATTTGCGAATGAGTTTGCTTGATGCATCCAGAACGAGAATGTTGCCTCGATGCAAAAAAAAAAAAAAAACGAAGGAGTTTGCTCGATGTTGACACACAGACACAATGTTTTTGTTGCCTCGATGCACCCATAACGAGGTTGTTGCCTCGATGCAGACACAACGAATGTGTTGGTTCAATACAGCCACAACGAGAGTAGTTGGGAAATTGCCACCAGGGCCCCCATTCGCAATATGGCATGCCGTCAGAGTCGCCCTTGGGGGGTGGGGTGGGGGGTGGGGGTCCCCCCCACCCCCCACCCCTTCCCCCCCCGGTGACGGTGACGGCGACACTGACGGAGAAGAGGTGAGGGGGCGTGCGTCCTTATGCTTCAGCGACGATGGAATGACTAATGAATCAATGATGGGGGGCGGAAAATAATTGAGTGAAAAGGGGGTGGAGGGGGGGAGGGGAGACTGGCGGCCAGACGTGGAAGCCGCCCGCCACACACGCGTGGTTAGGGGACTCTGACGGCGCTGCCATGGAAGTCGCCTTTTCACTCACGTGAATCCTGGAGGGTGGGATGACTGAGTGTTACCATTGCGTGTTCCCTCCGACACCTCAGTACATTCCAAGGTTGCCACCGCTGGATGGTCAAGGTCGGGTGGAAGGGAATGGGGTGGGGGGAGGACCGCACGTGTCAGGAAAGTGGCAGGCGATGTCCGCCAGGTCCCATGCGGCCTTACGCCGCCAGGAGTCATGCAGGTTTTTTTTTTTTTTTTTTTTTTTTTTTTTTTTTTTTTGGGCGGGAACGGGAAGTTGAGGGCTTAGAATGGGCCGCCACGTGGACGTCACGCGCCAGTTGCCCGCGCGGATCCTGGACAGTCTGGGTGGCGAGACTTGCCATCACGCGTTCCCTCCGACATCTCAATACATCCCCTATGGTCAAGGTCGTCGCGACAGCCTCACGAGGTTCCGTTACCTGTCCATCGTTTTTACCTGGAGGAAGCGTCTGTGACGGCCAGGGCGGAGTGGCGGCCTCTTCCACTTTCACTGACCGCCAGTGGCGTGGCTGACGTAATACTTATGCCGGATGGTCACCTTATTATTATTATTATTATTATTATTATTATTACTATTATTATTATTAGAAAGGTTATGCAGAGTCGATGGAACATTTTATTTTTATTAGGACAAATACAGCTCATTGCTTATTAGGGCAAATACATCTCTTTCATTCAAAACATTTGCGAATTGAAGGCGAAGAGATCATCGTCATCGCTGTCAATGACGGGCGTAGTTTTAATAACTCTAGGAACCAGCTTCTTACGAGGGGCGGCTGGAGCAACGGGGAGTTTTGGTGTGCTGTCGTCCTCTGGCGTGTTAGGGGGAATTTTTTTTTTTTTTTCTGTTTTCCTGCGACTTCTTCTTCACCTCCTGACCCTCTTTGCCGCCTACTGTCGACTCATCTGACCGTTGCGGCTGTGCTTCGGTCGGAGGTGGCATCAGCGACTCCTGAGGTGGCGGAATCGACTGCGATGCCGGCTGCTGCTGTTGCGACTCCTGTCCTGATGGAGCGTCAGGAGGTGGGCTGGCCGGCAGTGGCGACATGTCATCATCACTAAAGATCAATTTCTTCTTTGCAGGTTCTGACATTTTCTCCACATTGACATCCTCATGGTCAGCACGGCTTCGCTTACCCCCAGCATCGCCCAGATAGATATCAAAGCGGAAAGAGATGCGTTCTGTAACAGACAAGAAAAAAAAAAAAAACGATGAGAACAATGGAAAAGTTTTTATTTCCCCTCCCACTCTCCCTCTTCTTATTCATTGGCAAAGAACGTTAATGTAATTTACAATGGTGAAGATGTCAGATGCCGTGCAAGGTAATGGCGTACTCACCCGCAGTTCTCAAGATGAAACGTTTGTTAGCTTGCTCCATTCTTGGAGATGAGGCTTCGACGTCCGACTGGGTTGAGAGGTGATGGCGAAGTGACTCTTATCCGTCAGCAATTACCCCATATTGACCCCCTTTCCCACCCCCACCCCCACCCCCAATCTACCTTATTACCGCTTTACAGATGTTACGACATCTCGCCCGGCTGCCGGCTGGGCAAAACGTAGGCATGCAATGCGGCATATTACGAAATATTACGTATGCCATACGAGTAATTTTTTTGTCATTATATAGATATTGATGCTTTTTGAAGGTAGCGTGAATAATGCATATTGCACGTTTTAATGTATGCCAACTCAGTAGAAGGCAAAAGAACATGCAATAAATGCCACACACGAGGGAATTCAACCCCTGAAGTCGATAATTTAATGTGCTAATTTTCATATGTGGACAAGTTTGCATAAAATGATGTAAGACAGCGGAATTGTATTTGGGATGCAAGTTATAGCTATCGTAATAGCCTATGGTCTGACTTTGAAAATTAAGATAAACAGTAATCCAGTGGCCCATGGTCTTTGAGTCACTCAATGTATTTAGAATGAAAACGCATGGCTTCACCTGTTTTCTGGCAAGATTTATCAGATCTGTCACATGGCGATGGTCGTGACAGCCTAAAAAATAAACTCGATCGCCCAAGATGCCTGCTAGACCGGCCTGTATTTCACGTGCATTCATGACGGCTTATGCGCGGACAATGCAGCGAACGTGACGATAATGATCAATTTCTATGACGCCAGTAGTGTCGGCGAAAAACATTATGACGCGGTTGTGATTACGTCCCTTGGCAAACGACAGATTAATTCTTAGATTTCCTGATTTATCCAGAGGGATGGCATTGTGCACGTCCTCCGTCACAAAGTTAAAGAAACATACTGTCCGATCTTTATTAAATGCGTCAAATGTTAGGGAATTACACGTGTCCAATCCTAGTGACTCAAGGGTCGTGTAAAACAATTTTGACGCGTGATGCGGGAAAGAGCTGCGAACGTTATAAATGGTCGCCCCGTTCACGGTGATATGTACATGTGACAGATCGGCGTGTTGAAAATATAAACCATTCTTATCAATTACGCCTTGTAAGCTGTCCATATCAACTATTGCCATGGTCAAATTTTGAGGTATGATTTGCGCGAAAGGTAATTCGGCAATCAAAGACGTTTGATTGGCGGCTAACACATACGTTTTATTGAGCGTTCTATTAAAAGTGTATTGCATTGGATTTCGAGTCAAGGAGTTATTTAACGATTCTAAGGCTGGCGGATGTGGCGTGACGCGGTCAACCCATAACTTAGCCATCTCGTGCTTAAATTTGAAACTGCTGGCATCTTGGTGTGAATTAAGAATCCATGTTTTGTTAGCCAATTCTAATCGAATTCTCACATCAACAGAGTCAAGCAGATAAGCGTCCAGACTTGATATATCCGAAAACAAAGGCGCAGTCATCGAAATGCCGTGCGTTTTACAATCTTTCATAATTTGTTTCTCGTCTTTATTCCCTCCCGTGAAATAGTCTTCATCAAATTTATTGATTATGCCTTTTGATCCATCATAATCGCGGTGGTAGAAGGCGACGCGACCGATAGAGTCAATTTTATCCTGAGGGATTGTTGTAATCGTCATCGTCTAGTGGCGCGCCGTCTGCCTTCGTCGCGCTAACTCGCAATTCTAGAGACAGCGTTGATAGATCCAAAAATTGCCCTGGAATACCAGGCAGTCTAAATTCAATGTAAGGATCGTTGATCCCCGCATGATTATTAGCATTTGCGTCTAAATTAACGGGTAATACGTCCAACTTTCCCCTCTCAGCGACTGACGATTCGATGGTATGCAAGCGATTCACCCACGGAAAGTTCTCACTCACGGCCGTCAGATAATTGCTCAGGGGGGTGGAGGTCGCTCCACCCTGCACATCCGGACCGTAATGAGTCATCTTTGTGACTAAGCTAAATATTGAAGATATCTGCTTTATAGCAAGTCTTTCTTTTCAGTTGCCTGGTTGGTGGTTTTCTTTTTTTTTTTTTTCCGACTCCAACTTTCCTCTTTTTCATTACTCGTCCGCCTCGAACTATCCTTTCCCCCACACCCTTCACGGCTGCAACACCTCTATTTCTTAATGATTCGCGAAGTCGCTTCCCTTCTAAAACATCTGTTGATAAACCTTTTCCCATTTGGAGCGCTTCGGGTGCTACAGTGCGCATGAGAAAGGGAATTGCTCTTTTAGCAAAGCCACTCAAAACGGAAAATAGACCGTCACCTCTTCTTGAATGGGGTGGAATAAAAACCCGGATGTCGTCTAAACCTCCACCTTTGCTTTGCGTAAAAAGCAAGTCGTATTCCGCTCGAGTGGGAGGTGTGAACGCTCTCGTCATGATGGTTGTCACGTCATGAATAAGACGTCGAGCATAATCACCGGCTATTTATTTCTGTCTGATATGCTGCTCCCGCCATGATCAAAATAAATAATAACGGTCACCCCAATTAAGGAATACATTTATACTCGATTTGTCAAACACACATCAACTTTATTTTAAAATATACATGATATAGTTATTCAGACTTCCTCACCAGAATAGTTTCAACTCCAAAAGGTTGAAGTCGCTGCGCCAGCCCTTCCACCATAGGCAGGTAATTATTCCTCCACTCATCCTGGCAGCGACCTCTACATCCCAGTCCTTCCGGGATAATAATTTGCTCTACTTCAGCGTTCGCCATGGCTAGCAGGGCAATCTTTTTCAGGCAATTCTGGAAGTGTTGACGTCGATTCACGCTTGTATCCATCTTGAGTCCTTCCACGTAAGGCAAATCCTTCGACGTCGCGATTGCCTGTCGCGCCTTCTCGTTTCCCTCGACGGCCTCGCCCCAACCATACTGAGTCACGCAGGCCACCAGGTGAGGGAGATTTACGCTTCCTGTGGGAGGCGCGTGGATAATGATACGTCCTGGGTCATCTCTCGTGTCTGCCGTGGCCCGATGAAGCGAGTAGAGTCTCTTTCTAGCTGCATGTGTATTCTTGTATGGGTAAATCGTTTTGAGATCCCGCGCAATCCCACTCGGTTCGGTGGAGACAGCATTTACTGAATAAATGATATAACAGCGGCGGTCGCGGAAGATGCCATCGGTCAGCTTGCCCTCGACCACCTTCATCTTGACGAGTAATTGGAGGGCTGATCCACACGTTGAACCCTCTGTGAGGGGAGTGAGGGGGAAATGTGACATCGCGGACCTTTATTCGCACGTATTGGTCGATATTACACCTTCTGCGTAGTAGAATTTATTCATTCAAATTGACGCAGGTGTTATTTTTTTTTCCTTTGTTGGTGGGAAGGGATGGAGGGCGGGGAACGTATTATTTATTAGGGGATGTGGGTTAGGGGGGGGGGGTGAACCTTTTTTTGACCATAACCCTCATCAATTATCCATCCGTGGGCCTGCACCCCTGACGCGCCTAACACGTGCTCTCATGTATTATTGATGTACTTACTCGTTTACAGAGTAAGATGGGGAGCTTTCTCATTTAATATGCTTCCCAGATGTCACCGACCCCGCCACCTATCAGTTTACTTCGTTGAGTCGTATTTCTGATGGCATCCGCGGGGAGTTGCGCCATGCGAAGTAGCAGTGATAATAATGGACGCTTATCGGGTGAAAGTCTTTTCGCGGCCCCCTTTTCGTGACCGAGTACTCGTATGAGATCAAACACGCTTATGCCAGAAAATGGTGGAAGTAAGTTACCGCGCTCATCCCATGAAATCCCAGGTTTACCCTCCAATAATTTCAAGAGAGATAAACCATATCCTCTAAAGGAAGGAGGAACGGCAACTCGAATCAAATCATCCAAGGGTGGATTGACAGGTGCGCGTGGTGGTGGCGCCACGGTGGCTGTGTCGGGGAGGGTGGCGGCCGGCAGCGGAAGTGAAGTTTTTTTTTTTTCTTGACTTGTTTTGACGTGAATCGGTGCTGAGTTGCGCTGTCGGTCGGTTTAAACTTACACCTCTCGGCAACTGAGACGGGAACTAAACAATATTCTTTCATCTCTGTAGTAAACTTGTTATTGCCGACACGGCTATCGGGAGTAACGCGGCCAATATGCTGCCACCTCGTTTGGAGATTAGAATGGCTTTCTTCTTGTACACGGGCGTCTTCTTCAAGGCTACAGTGCGAATATCACTCTTGAATTTTTTCAGGCGGTTAATGATGGTATCGTCGTCCGTCAGGCGTCTCTTCAAAAAGTTGGCGAATATTTCCGAGATGCAATTGACTTCGCGCTTATTCAAACTTTGCAAGACCTGCTTCCGCAATTTAGGGGTGACGTGCGAGAGGAGAAAAACCAAATCCTTGTACTTCAATATCAATGGTTTTTCCTCATCCATATCTTATACTAAGTCGTCCGCATCTATCCAGCTGTCAAATTTATCTGGATACCCACGCCAGTGGACGAAGTACTTTCTCTTACCTCGCTCGACCTTCGATCGTAATATATCGACCTGGTAATGTGAGGGAAGAGAGGACTTGATTAATTCTTCACTGTAGAAAGCGCCGGTCACGTCCTCCCCCGCCAAATCCCTTATGAAATAAATAGGGATTATGTGAGTAATCCACACGACTTATCTTAAAAAGCTCCTCGGTATTGTTGACGGTATAACCCTTATTGAATTTAAATTGCGTTCGGGAAGCACGTTGCAAGCGTACAATGTCTCCCACGTCTAATTTATGACTGACAACTTTCTTTCCCCTTGGCCGATTTAAATACATTCGTTTAAATTGCTTCCTGACTTGTGACAGCTCGCGGAGGCGGTGAACCTGAGCCGGCGTTTGGTTGCCGCCCAAACCGCGGTGTGGGGTGTGATTGTACGTGTTTATTAGGGTGGGCAAGACGTTAATATACGTCAGTGTATTGTTCTGCGTGAGATATTTATATATTTTTGTCTTTATGGTTCGGATGACCCTTTCTGCCAAACTCGCCTTTGTTTCACGCGAGTAATTGGAATACAAGGTAATACCTTTCAAAGTTAGATATTTTTTCACTGCTTGATTATAAATTTCGGATCCCTGATCGGTATAAAGACGCGACACGCCTGTAAAACTCCCCGACTCTAAAATTTTTTTTCAGCGCTTGCAGGCTACTGTGTCCGGATTTACTTGTCAGCGTTGCCACTTTCAAGTATCTGCTGAAAACGTCCAGGCAAAACATGATGTATCGGACGCCGCCATTGTGTCTGTGCAGCTTCGTAAAATCAGCCAAATCGCAAGTTAAAATGACGGACGGTTTAGGAGCGAGAATTTTTCGTCGCGGAAAACGTTTCAGTGTCGGCTTGTGAAGCGTATAAGTGCGGTTGCCCTGCAGAAATGCCCTCACATCGCGGAGTGTTAGATTCTTATCCCTTTTCTTCCCCTCTCTGTAGAGTGCTTGCACACCTCCTAAAGCCGCAGGATTCGTCATATCCCGGTAAAGTTCGTCCAAAACGGCGTTCATAGCAGATAGACTTTCTCACAGGGTGGCTCATCCACAATATTCGTGCGCAGTTGAATTTCTTCGGGTGCGTTCGGGGATAAATCACACAACAAATAACCGTGATCTCGTCTAAGCACGACATTTTTATAAATTTCCACAAAGTGTCTGGCGCGCTCCCTTCCATAAAGTTGCCTGCCCAGACACGCAATTTGATATATATCTCTGTTTTTCATAAGAATGTAATGTGAGGCATTTAAAGTTATCGTTCTAGCATACTTTCCGGGGAAAAAGACATTCTGTGCTATCATTATAACTGACAAATTTTTATGTCTCCCTTTGGTAAAAGCCTCTGCTATCGTTTGAGAATTGCCAGCCGTGAGGAAATTGTCATCTAATATCAGGAGTGTGTGCGTTTGCGGGTCGGAGGCTTGTGGTCGGTTTGCGGGATGGCTGTCATCATCCATCACGGGATCAATAATTTTCTCATGCACTTCGACCTTATCTTGAAAAGGGGAATTCTGCTGCAGCGCATGCGATGAGACGCCACAAATGATAATTCTGTTAAATCCATGCTGATATTTCTCTATAATTTTATTGCAGAGGTGTGTTTTGCCGGAATTTGTATAACCTGCAATAATTATGCGTGCAGGATATCTGAAGAGATTCAGCCTCCTCGCTCCCCCTCTCCTTAACCTAAGTACAAATGTTCTTACATTACCTCCTCCTCCTCATCCTCCTTATCCCACGTGGACAGTACAAATGTCCTTACAGTACATGAACAATCTCCTCATTCCTCTCCTTAACTCCATACTCAAAACAAATGTTCTTACATTACATGAATGGCAGCTGTTAGCGGCCGCGGTCTCTCTCCACCCCTTAATTATGACGTGAATAATGTCATGGAAGGCCACTCCCGATCACGACACAACCCATCCTCCACCTCCCCCTCTTCCTTAGCCTACGTGGTCAGTGCAAATGTTTTTTTACATTACATGAAGGGCGTCTGCTAGCAGCTGCGTCCTCTCTTTCTCTACCCCTTAATCATGATGTGAATAATGCCGCGGAAAGTCTCTCCCGATCACGCCACAGACCACTCATTACCCCATCCTCCCCCTCTTCCTCCCCCTCTTCCTCCTCCTCCTCCTCCTCCTCCTCCTCCTCCTCCTCCTCTTCCTCATCCACCTCCACCTCCCCCACATCCACCGCCACCTCCTCTTCCATCTCATTCTCCACATCTCTTTCCCGCGGATCATTGTCGGAATGATAATACGCCCTTGAGGTATAGCCATCGACGTGAAAGCGCTTGTCGTCAAAATGTGACAACGTACGCTTTCGCATACGAGTGGTACAAATTTGTCCTTTCACATTCCTGATATTATAGCAATCCACCATCCCACATGCGACATTATTAAGTGTTTCCCTATACTGCTGATGCAATATATTTTGCTGAAGGTGAGTTGGAATGCCTTTACCTCGAGATACTTGCTTGTCATCTTCCAACAGCAGCGAATACATCTTTGGCTTTAATATAATCGCCTCTTTGATGAGCGTGGATCCGGTTTCAGATTTCAGCAAGCCTAGTTGACCCTTCCGCTCCCCATTAAAACACGGGTGATCTGAAGCAAAGTTACTGGTGTCGAGAAAATTTGCCATGGGTCCATGTTTCAGTTCATCATTTAAGTTTGTAGGTATGTGCAGACTGAAAATGAAACTGTCAGTATCTTCATAAGCTAATTTAGCTCTCTCCCCATAATTAGCTTTGATGACACGATACCAAAAGTTGTACATGTACTTCTTTGCCACTTCTAAGATATGGTATTCCAAGTAATTTGGCTGCCTGATTTTAATCGTATTCTTACTGTTGACACATATGACTCGATCCTCGCCTAATTGGTGGACCCTTTTAAAGGATGGATTTCTTGCATACTTCAGGAAAGACTTTCTTTTTGTCACTAATTTCTGTTGGAGGCCATACTTCACTTCAGATAACATGGATCTACCATAAACTGCGTTTGACATCAGTTTGCAAATGCGATTTTTAATGGCGCACGTCTCATTTTTACGCTGAGCGACGTTCCTTTCTATGAAAGGTTTCAGGTATGGAGCCTGTCTGAACCTATATATAGCATGAACACATTGTATTTCCAGTCCAAGTGAGAGTAAAAGTTGCAGCAATTCCAGACTGATGAGATGATCTTTCAGTCCCTTATGACTGGCCACGAGTTTACGATTTTTCTTCCCCAGCTTACGACCCTCAGCTTCTAACAGTCTTTTACTGTACGGCGAGATGTCATCTTCTGTAATAGTCATGTGTGCGAGGCACAGAGGGAACTCGTCCGTGATCCGAGCTACGTCGGGGGAAACGTCACAGCTGTCCAAATGCAGCCAGTAACCGACGTCGCCATCTGTCGCATGATTCTTGTTGCCAACTTCAAAAAAATCATCCATCTCTGACTGAGAAAGCTTTTTGATGTCACCCATAGGCTGGGGGGAACACATAACGCTTGCATATAATGAATTATAGTCCAGATAGAACACATAGGTGCCGGGTCCACCGTCGGGTTCGTGGTTTGACTGCAGGTGTGGCCTGACACAAGTTACAAAGCCTCCTCGTACATTTCTTTTGATCAGGTGATACATGTTAGGGTCGTAAGGTGGATCAAGTTGAACGCCTGTCGACTTTAAAAAAGCGTCATAAGCATAAGAAGACAGTGACACGTAATGTGCCACGTCCAGCCCATAAAATTCATGCAGGTATGATCTATATTTGAGATATGTGTCGGCTAATAATCCCACATCAATCTCACAATACAGTCTTATGTAATCGCCTAAAGTGCGGCAGGATGTCATACTCCGCACGCTTTGAGCGTGTTCATATTCTCCAGGTGACAGAGCCTTCCCCTTGAGCGTGTCATAAAATGCCTCGCGAGGTGGCAATTGTCGATCTTCTAAGCGGTCAAGGTCGGTGATGTACTCATAACAAAGAAACTGTTTTTGAGTGCAAATTACACGTCTTACATCCTCGGGGAGTTAATTCACCATATCCCGGGCGTAACGCGTGCTATAGCCCGCCTGCACGTGACTCTGAGCGAGATGACCGAGGCCGGCATTCATAATGGAAAGCGTGTCCTGAAACTGCAATTCCTTAATCCTTACTTTCAATAAATGCGATTCTGACTTGGCAAGGATGTCCACGTGCGACTCTGGCAAGTGAAGGTCTTTTATGATTAAGGAGACGTCAAAGCTCATATTATGTGCCAGAGTGATGAGATATTTCCTCATGTCACGACACTGGAGGTTGCATCGCGCGCACAAAGCCCCCTTGTAATTATCTTGTGGTAATGAGTGGTCTTGATGTTTATGAGGTGGGGTTTTCACATTAAAGGGTTGATGGCAGAGCTCGCAGTGACGCTGACGTTTGAAGTGGTCTTGATCCTCCGCAGACATGCTAATTGGATAGATAACTACACTTTCCTTGATGATTCGCCAAGCTTCGGATAGGCTATCAATGAAATTATTCACGGGATCTTCACCGAAATAACTTCTCTTTTCCACGACATCTCCATGCCTATTGATGATGAGATACGAGTATCCAATTGGGTCATGTTCAGCTATCACACTTCTATTCTCCTTAGGTTTTATCATAGTTTCAAAATCAAAAAATGCTAAGTAGGCAGGCTGATAGGTGTAAGCAAAATTTTTAAATTTTACTTTTTCGCCGTCACCTGGAAAGAGAAGAGTTTGAGTGAAGTCGCAGTGACACTCATGATCGCTCAAACTGACAGACTTGGGAACTGAGCTGAAACATACTTTGCAAAACTGATGACCCTCTGGGGTGGGGCTGCTTCTCGTCAATTTCCGGTGCAGCTTCTCCACGTCTTTAATGAGCGTCATATGTTTTCCACCTAGTAAAAGGAGTGAGACTACAGTTTTAAACTTCCGCGAGCCTTTTCTTGATAATGTTAAATAGTATATCTCACCGCTTTTGGTCAGTGTATAAACATCCAGAGACAGGCGATTTAACCTTTCTAACTGACTCAAGTTCTCCCAAGTCACTGGACTGTCTACTTTTCCGCGCGTGACGTATTTCTCTCCGCCATGCCGTCTCCGTAATATTTTTGGAATTCTTTTCCAAGGTACACCTCGAGCATGAAGTCTGAAAGCCGCCAAACACTGAATAACACAGGATGAATGTCGGCCATCAGGATTGAAAATTTCATTCCCACCTCGCACGCCTCTAGGATAAGCAACATAATCTCCTATGCCACTACATGCGACGTGTAAGCAATAGTTGATGAAAAAATTCTGTACTCTTGAAATGATAAAACCAGATCCTTCAGTCTCGCTGGTAAGGCTTTCCAGCCGACTGTTCAGCTGATGGATCCATAAATCAACAAGGTCAGGCACATCTTGATAGGTGATCAGTCGTGCTCTAAAAGCAATATGAATGACTCGATGTTGATCCTCCCTAAGGTAGAGAATTTCACTAGTAACAGAGAAATGTGTGAAAATATTTTCAGGGTGGGGGGGAATGGCGAGCCGTGTGATGTGAAATATGATCTAATTTCCCATATAAAGAACTCCCTGTATTCGGTAAGTAGACCGAGTGGATCTCTGCTTACATGATCAGGTATGTCATATTGATGTCTGGTGAAGCTCCTCATAAAATTTTCCCTCGAGTCAATTAACCGCGGTTCTTCCGGCATCCCGCGCTCGTCAAGGTCTGCATCCGCCGACTCTCCCGCCATGCTGCGCTCATCGTGGTCCGCCTCCGCTTGTGGCGTGTCTGGGAAGAAAAAATAGAAGTAGCAGCGACAGTTTATTATTATTATTATTATTATTATTATTATTATTATTATTATTATTATTATTATTGAATTGATATTTACCTTGTGTAGGTAGTGAAGGACTTGAAGTCTCGGAAGAATTGAATATGTTCCCCGATAATCCACTCGGTCCCGGCCGTGGCGAGTCTTAAAAAAAAGAATATTAGTAGTGGCGGCGGCACCGTATTTATTGCTTTATTATTTGTAGTATTTTTTTTTTTTCTCACCTCTTCCCCCGCCTCCGCGTGGGATGTCGCCTTGTGACGTCCGCCGACGTGGACCTTCTACGCCGCCGTTCTGCTCAACCTCAATCGAGTGTGACCCTGTACAGGAAGATGTGCTCAGAGCTCAAACTTGTAAAGATTGACAGTCATTTCATCTTTATTATTATACATTCCCGCCAAAATAAGTAATAATGCTTACCAGAAGAAGCAGGATTGCCAACTTCGCAGGTGTGTTCTGGCGGTGGATGTGGAAACAGAAGTCCACACCGCTCGCATAAATCACACTGGTCTTCCACACATGAGGGGCAGGATGGATTAGTGCGCCATCTCCCACACACTTCACATAAAATCCGCGCCTCTGCTGTTCCACAGTGAACACCCATTTTCTTTTCTTTTTTTTTTCTATAACATTGTCAACACTTTGTCCCGGCCGCCATGCCGCGCGGGGAAACACTGAAGCTTCCCGCGCAGATGGTCGCGAGGCGCGTGCCTTGGCTCGGAAGTAGGTAACACCTGCCTGTTTCATTATCCTCCACTCCACCCATTATCCCACCTTGATCGATTCTCTTCAAAATTTTACGTCCGAGACGCAAAGTTAACGTGGTCTTATATGTAACACGCAAGTAACACTGTTTTCCCCATCTTCAAACTGAATAGGTTTGCCTCTTTAATTAGCAATTTTGATGGCCACACTCTCTATAGTTGATGCAGAAAGTGGTTTATACGTAATTGAATTCGCACCTTTACTGGTGCTGTCGCCGGGGAGTGGTATGACGTCTAATATATTAACTAGTTGGTTGCCAAATCGCGAGGGGGAAATGATGTCGGTATAAACGTACATATAATCCGTCCCTGCATCAGCTCGCGGTACGTACTGAGCGAATAATTTTATGGGTGATGAGGAGGAAGCTTCGCTGGCGTCGGAAGATGAAATGCCGTCGCCAGATCTTTGAAAGTAGACGGTGTAGCGAAAATTTGGATTGAAACCCAGAATGTGAGCTATATGCGATGCAAATTTTATACTTATATCACTGTAAATACGATCGTCATTAGGAGGGACAATCGCGTTATTCACAACGACCCGCTCCAAGTCGCGGTCATAATAAATGATATCCGAGTAAGGGAAATAGATCTTAAAGGAGTCATTCAAGATTGCTTGAAGTTCTCTCACTATCTGTCCATTAATTGCCTTAGTTATGGCCGGTATGTTCTTATCGGTAAAATTGGAGATGATATTCCTTTCCGGTAGATAGGTATACATATTATATTCATACATATCAAAGTCTGACTGCTTAACCCGACCATAGAACGATATACTGGAATTTGGATGCAGTAGAAATATTTAGGGAATAAAATATTACACAGGCCGACTTCATAATCCCTGCCCGTGTCTAAATGAATGGGTAAGATTCTGTTTTCAAATTCTGTTGTTGTGTTGTTGGGAAATGACCTACCACCTGCAAGAGAAGATAGGTATACGTATATATCGTCACTATCTCTCAATGACATGTTCTTTAAACCCTGTCAACTAACAGACTGACTTTAAACTTTACCTTTTCATGACATATATACGTCGGCAGACTGGAGATTATGGCGGTACGGCGTGGATAGTCGCGGCGACCTTGACCATAGGGAAATGTACTGAGATATCGGAGGGAGCACGTGCCGGCTATAATAATAATAATAATAATAATAATAATAATAATAATAATAAGGCGTCCATCCGACATAAGTATCACGTCAGTCACGTCGCTGGCGGTCGGAGAAAGTGAAAGAGGCAGCCGCCCCGCTCCGACCGCCGCAGACGCTTCGTCCAGGTAACGGGATCACGTGGGGCGGTCGCGACGATCTTGACCATAGGGGGGAATGTACTGAGATGTCGTAGGGTACAGACCGTCCAGGACCCGCGACCGCCCATTCTATAGTCCTCAACTTCCCGTTCCCTCCCAAAAAAATAAAAAATTCGGTGAAAGTGTGAGGCGGCCGCCACCCGCTCCGGCCATCCACAGACGCTTCCTCGAGGTAAAAAGGATGGGCGGGTAACGGGACCTCGTGGGGCAGTCGCGATGACCTTGACCATATGGGGTGGGGGGTGGGGGTGAGTACTGAGAATGGGGGGAAGGACGACTTCCATGGCAGCGCCGTCAGAGTCCCCTAACCACGCGTGTGTGGTGGGCGGCTTCCACGTCTGGCCGCCAGTCTATCCCCCCCCCCCACCCCACCCGCGGGACCTCGTGGGCAGTCGCAACGACCTTGACCATATGGGGGTGGAGGATGGGTGAGGCGACTTCTATGGCAAGCGCCGTCAGAGTCCCCTAACCACGCGTGTGTGGCGGGCGGCTTCCACGTCTGGCCGCCAGTCTCCCCCCCCCACCTCCCCTCCCCCCCTCCACCCCCTTTTCACTCAATTATTTTCCACCCACCATCATTGATTCATTAGTCATTCCATCGTCGCCGAAGCATAAGGACGCACGCCCCCTCACCTCTTCTCCGTCAGTGTCACCGTCACCGTCCCCCCCCCGCCCTCCCCTCCCCACCCCCTGATGTCGCCGTCATGAATCACCCCCCCTTCCCAACCCCCACTAATCTACAGCCTGGGCCTCCATCCTGACATGGACTGCCACTGAAGTCTACGGAAAAATGCTGCCAGGTATCCCATTGCAACTTGATTAGGTCCCCTTTCGCAATATGACATGCCATCAGAGTCGCTCCTGGGGTGGGGGTGGGATCCCCACCCATTCGCAATATGGCATGCCGTCAGAGTCGCCCCTGGGGGGGGATGGGGTGGGGGGTGGGGGGACCCCCACCCCCACCCCACCCCCCAGGGGCGACTCTGACGGCATACCATATTGCGAATGGGGGCCCTGGTGGCAATTTCCCAACTACTAACGAGATTGTTGCCATGATGCAGCCACAACAAGATGCAGACATAATGAGCTTGCTGCCTCGATGTAGACACAACGAGGTTCTTGCCTCGATGCAGTAACAAGATTGTTGTTTCGATGCAGCCACATCGAAGGGGTTGGTTCGATGCAGCCAAAACAAGACAGTTCCTTCGAAGCAACCACAACTAGGTTGTTGCCTTTATGTAGCTACTACGAGATTATTGCCCCGATGCAGCCACAACAAAGTGGTTGGCTCGATGCAGCCATGAGGAGATTGTTGCCTCGTTGCAGCCACAGCGAGAATGTTGCCTCGATGCAAGCACAACAAGCCTACTTCCCCGATGCAGCTACAACGAGATTTTGCATCGATGCAGCCTAAATGAGACATTTGCCTCTAGGCAGTCACACCGAGATTCTTAATTCGATTGCATTGATGCAATGCATTGCTGCATTGATGCAATCACAACGAGATTGTTGCATCGATGCGGTCACAACAAAAGGGTTGGCTCGTCTTAGCCATAAGGAGGGGGTTGGCTCAAAATAGCCGAAATGAAATTGTTGCCTCAAAGCAGCCACAACGAGCTTGATGCCTTGATACAGCGAAAAAGAGTGCGGTTGCAACCACAACGCGAATGTTCCCTCAATGCATCCGCAATAAGCTTGCTGTCTCAATAAATCCACAAAAAGATTGTTGCCTCAATGCAACCACAACCAAAGTGACGTTATTAACAGAAACGTATATTATGAGATTTTTTTTTGTTTGTTTGGTACCAACAAAAGGGTTGGCTCGATGCAGCCGTAAGGAGGGGGTTGGCTCAAAATAGCCAAAATGAAATTGTTGCCTCAAAGCAGCCACAACGAGCTTGATGCCTTGATGCAGCGAAAAAGAGTGCGGTTGCAACCACAACGCGAATGTTCCCTCATTGCATCCACAATAAGCTTGCTGTCTCGATAAATCCACAAAAAAGAGTGTTGCCTTGATGCAACCATAACGAAAGTGACGTTATTAACAGGAACGTATATTATGAGATTTTTTTGTTTGTTTGGTACTAAAACGCCAAAACACATGAATAGCATTCTATATGAAGAATTATAACAACATTACCAAAAACATGTATTTTGAGTGATTACCACAATATTAGTGACCAAAATGAGAAAATGCACCCTGGAAGAAGAAAAAGAAAAAAAAAGAACAATGATAAATAACGTGTAATCTAAGAGTACCGAAACTCTAAAGTGCATGGAAATCATCTTTTATGTTAAAAGAAAACAAATTACCAAAAATATGTCTATTGAGTGCTTTTCTTCTTCTTACATACCAAAAGCTAAAAAGCATGTAAAATTCTGTATTAGAAAAGAAAAAATAATGTAAATCGTGTCTTTTGAGTATCTTACTTACAAAAACGTTAAAACCAATACTAAACACCTTTCTGGACCTAACAGAATAACTTTACAGTGTGTTTTAAGTGTTCTTGATCTTCTCAAGCATTAAAAAAAAAACACAAGTAAAGAACCCGAGATAGTGTAACAAAACGATGTTACCAGGAAGGTGTCATTTGGGTGTTTATGAGTGTATTTGGCGCCAAAAAGCTAAATACCATGTAAAGCACTCTATATGGGAAACCAATTAACATTAACGAAATTTTTTATTGTTACTGAGCTCGTTAGCTACCAAAACGGCAAAAAAAATACATGGCAGGTATCCAGTATGGGAAACGAAATGATATTAACAAAAACATGTATAATGAGTATTGTTCAACTTCTTAGGTATAAAAACGGTAAGATACATGAATAGCACTCAATAAGGAGAAACAGAACGACATTACCAAAAGCATCTATTATGAGTAATTACTACCATGTTAGGAACAAAAATGACAAAAATGCATGGATAGCACCTAATAAGGATATAAAAAAAATTAAAAAAAAGTGCAATATGGGTGTTTTTGGGATTATCAGGTAATAAAACACTGCAAGCAAAGAAAAAAAAAATACAATACCAAAACGTTGTTTCCAGTATTTTTTTTTTTTCAGTTTTTACGTACCGAAACCTTGAAAAAAAAACCCTGTACAGGAAAACACAACTTCATCAAAATTATATTTCTAGATTGTTTTTGAGCTTCTTACGTACTAAAACATTCAAAAGCGTAAAAAAACACACCTTTTTCTAGAGCAGGAGAACATTAACAAACATGTGTGTTTTCAATGTAGCAAAATTTGTTTTTCTACAGTGATCGAGATTGCATTGAGATTGTTATCTCGATGCAGCTACAATGAATGGGTTGTCTCGACGCAGCCACAAGGAGATTTTTCCCACGATGCAACCACAACGAGAGGGTTGGCTCATTGCAGCCACAAAGAGATTGTTGCCTCGATGCAGCCACAACGAGCTTCCTGCCTCGATGCAAGAACAACCAGCTCGTTGTCTCGATGCAGGAACAATGAAGGGGTTGGTACGATACAGCCACAATGAGATTTTTTGCCTCGATGCAGCCACAACGAAGTTATTGCCTCGATGCACCGTGAACAAAAGTGTTACTTCGATGCAGCCACAAAAAAGGGTGTTCCCTCGATATATCCACAACGAAGAGGTTAATTTGATGAAATCACAAGGAGATTGTTTCTTCGATGCAGCCACAACGAGCTTGCTGCCTCGATGCAGCCAGAACGAGATTGTTGCCTCTATAGAACAACAACGAAAGGGTTGGTTCGATGCAGCCAAAACGAGATTGTTTCATCGACGCAACCACAAGGAGGAGGTTGGTTCGATGCAACAACAACGAGATTGTTGTCTCAATGCAGCCACAACGAGATTGTTGTCTCAATGCAGCCACAACGAGAATGTTGCGTCGATGCAGCCACGATGAGCTTGCTGCCTCGGTGGAGCCACAACGAGATTGTTGACTCCACAATGAAATGGTTTGATGCAGCCACAACGAGATAGTTGCCTCGATGCAGGCAAATGAATTTGCTGCTACGATGCAACCACAACGAGGGGGTTGGTTTTATGTAGCCACAACGAGATTGTTGGTTCGATGCAGCCAAACAAGATTGTTGCCTCCATGAAGCCACAACAAGAGGGTTGATAGGGTTGATGCAGACACAAAAAAGATTATTGCCACGATGCAGCCATAACAAGTGGGATGGCTCAATAAGGCTAGAACGAATTTGTTGCCACAAGGAAGGGGTTGGCAACGAGATTGTTGCCTAGATACAGCCACAAAAAGAAGGTTATTTCCATGCAGCCACGATGAGATTAATGCCTCGATGCAGAGAGAACGAGATTGCTTCCTCAATGCAAACACAACGAGATTGTTGCATTGATGCTGCCACAACGAGGTTGTTGCCTCGATGCAGTTTGCCTCGATGCAGTCACATCGTGTTTGTTAGTTCAATGCAGCCACAACGAGATTGCCTCCTCGATGCGGAAACAACGAGATTGTTGCCTCGATGAAGCCACAACGAAGAGGTTCGCTCTAACAGGCACAACCAGGGGATTGGCTCGTTGCAGCCAGATCAAGTTTGTTGCCAGGAAACAACTACAAAGAGCTTGCTTGCCTGCTTGCCAAAAAAAGGTGGTGTTGACTGGATGCAATAACGAGATTGTTGCCTCTATGCAGCCGGCATAAGTTTGCTTTCCCATTGTAGCTACAGCGAATTTGTTACGTCAATGCACCGAAAACAAAGGGGATTGTTGCCTCGATACAATCACAACGAGAAGGTTGGATCGATGCCGCCATGACGAGAACAATGTCTCGATGCAGCCACAACGAGTTTGGTGCCTCGATGCAGACACAACGAGATTGTTGCCTCGATGCAGCAACATATAGATTTTTGCCTCGATGCAGCCACAATGAGATTGTTGCTTCGATGCAAGGAGAGGAGAATGACTAAAAGGATACAGGGGATGAGGAGTATTCCTTACGAGGCGAGGTTGAAGATGTTAAATTTACATTCTCTAGAGAGACTTAGGTTAAGAGGGGACCTGATAGAAGTCTTTAAGTGGTATAAGGGTTATAGCAAGGAAGATGTAAGCAAAATTCTTAGGATCAGCAACCAGGGTAGAACAAGAAATAACGGGTTCAAGCTTGAAAAAAAAAAGAAAAAAAAGAAGCCACAACAAGATTGTTGCCTCGATGCAGCCACAACCAGGGGATTGGCTCGATGCATCCACAAAAAGGTTCTTGCCTAGATGCAGCCACAACGACCTTGCTCTCTCGATGCGGCCACAAGAAGATTGTTGTCTCGGTGCATTCACAACGATGGGGTTGGCTCGATGCAGCCACAAAGACATTGTTGCCTCGGTACAGCCACAATGACGTTGCTACCTTGAATCCTTGATTGTTTCCTCCATGTAATAACAACGAGATATTTGTTTTCATTTCTTCCACAAGTCAATGGAGATCAAAAGGCCGTGCTTTGCATTCACTTTTAATGAATAGATTCAATCTGCGAAAAATATTATGTCAAGGCACGACCATCACATACATATTACCAATCAAAAACAGCAATTCTCTAGTCACAAGAAAAAATATGTTAGATAAACTGACGTCAACGAAGAAATAATTGCCTCGAACACTTACAACATTGGACTCCAAGCACTATAATAACGAGATACAGCCATAATGAGATTGTTGCAGGCAAAACGATGATTGTATCATCGATGATTACCACCGATGCAGGCACAACGAGATTGTATCATCGATGATTACCACCATGTTAGACACCAAAACACCAACATGGATACAAAGCACTCTATAAGAGAAATCATAGCAATAATGTTGAAAACTTGTAATAAGATTATTTTTGGACTTGTTAGGTACCAAAACGCTAAAGTGCATGGAATGCACCCTATATGAAAAAAGAAAACAAAAATTACCAAAAACGCATCTTTTATTGCTTTTCAGGTTCTTACTTACCACAACGCTATTAAGCATGGAAAAAAAGTTATATTGGAAAAAATAGATAAATAAATAAAAATCATATCTTTCATTGTTTTTTATCTTGTCTAAGACGCATATAAAGCATCCTGTCTGGAGAAAAAAAAAAAAAAGATATTAATAAAATCGTGTGTTTTACTTAATTTTTACCTTGTTAGGTATCAAAACGTCAAAATGCATGGAAAGCACCCTATATGGGGTAATGAGACGACATTACTAGAAACGTGTCATTTGAGTGTTTATGCGCGCAATAGGCAATAAAACGCTAAAAAAATATAAATAAATAAATAAATAAATAAAAGAATGGAAAATACCCTATATTGGAAAATGAAACGAAATTATCGAAAAAAAAAATACGGATATAGCATAACACTGAAAAAACGTTTGTCAAAAAACGCTTAAAATGTATGCAAAGGACCCATTATGAGAAACGAAACGATATTAGCAGAAACCTATACAGCAAATCCTATACAACAAATATCCTATATGAGAAAATAAAACAACATTATCGAAAAAGAGTCTTTTTGATTTTTGGGGGGCTATTTTATAAACGGAAACGTGAAAAACCACACGCAAAAAATCCTTTACTGAGAAACAAAACTATTAAAAAAAAAGAAAAATGTCTTGTTGGTTAACAAAACTCTAGAAATGCAAGCAAAGTACCCATTATGGAGATGAAACGATATTAACAGAAACGTGTGTTTCAACGTGTTTTTTTTTTCTTCACCTTTTTATCTAATATAACGCAAATACATGAATAAAACTTTATACGAATAAACACAACATTATTAAAAACGTCTATTATGAGTGATAACTACCATGTTAGAGACCAAAAAGCCAAAATGCCAAAAAAGCACCCTATATGAAGAATCAAAACAATAGTGCTAAAAACGTGTAATTTGAGTGTTTTTCAGATTGATAGATATCAGAACGCTAATATGAATGGAAATGGAAAAAGAAAAAAAATACCAAAAAAGTGTGTTTTGATTTTTTTTTTCTTACATATTAAAACGTTAAAAAGCATAGAAATTATGCTATATTGGAAAAAAAAATTAATTCGTGTCTTTTGGATGTTTTTGAGCTTTCGTACAAAAATCTGAAATGATACAATGATACATTTCTAGGGAAGCACAATAGCATTCATTTTTATTTTTATTTTCTTCTTATTATTTTTTTTTTTGTGTGTTTTTGAGCTTGTTAGGTTATAAGACGCCAACTTACATTCAAAACAATTCATATGGACTAACAAGACAATATTACAAGAGATATGTCATCTCAGTGCTTATGAGCATATTCAGCTAAAAAAAAAAAAAAAAAATGAAAAACACCCTATATGGGAAAACAAAACATTACCGAAAAAGTGTCTTTTGAGTGTTTTTGTTTTTACCAAAACGGCAAAATGTATACCCATAAAAGAAAAATCAGAACGACCATGGTAACGACAAAAAAAAATCGTTTAATACAAGTGTTTTTGGGCTTGAAAAGTACTAAAAAGCTAAAGTGGGAGCAAACCACCCTATATGGGAAAAAGGAAACGATATGAGCAGGAATGTGTCTTATCAGTGTTTTTTTTTTTTTCTCCATGAAAAACACTCCATACTGGAAAACAAAACTTAATGAAAAATCGCCTTTTGAACGTTTTTGAGATGCTATCTTACAAAAACTGTAAAACGTGTACAAAAAAAAAAAAAAAACTCGAAAAGAAAAATATTACAAAAAAAAAGTGTATTCAGTGTTTTTAATCTTGTTATCAAAACGGGAAAATTCATCCAAATCACTCTATATGGAGTAACGAGACAATATTATCAAACACGTGAAATTTCGATGCATTAGGCACCAAAACGCTTAAAAACATTGAAAAGGCTTTATATCAGAAAATAAAATAACTTTATAGAAAAAAGTACTTTATGATTGTTTTATAGTCTTTTAGGTACCAAAACTGTAAAACTGCATATAAAAGTGCCAAATATGGGAAAGGAAAAGAAGTTAAAAGAAACGTGTTATGATTTTCTTTTTTTATTTTTTTTTAGCTTCTTAGGTACCAAAACACTAAGACACATCATTGTAACTCTATGTGGAGAAAGAGAACATTACAGAAAAACATGTATAATGTGTAATCACATATAATGTTTGGGAGCAGCACGGAATATTGCATAGAAAAGCACTATAAAAAATATTCAGAACAATGCTAAAAAAACGTGTAATATGAGTTTTTTTGGCCATGTCAGCTACCAAAACGCTAAAATATATGCAAATTATCCATTAAGGAAAACGAAACGATATTACCAGAAACGTTTAATAAGAGTAATTTTCACCTTCTTAGCGACCACAACGCTAAAACAACCACCTTATAAGGAGAAATAGAACAACATTAAAACGTGTATTATGAACAATTACCACCATCTTAGGGACCAAATCGACAAAATGCATATAGTATACCCTATCAGAAGAATTCGAAAAAAAAAAAAAACATTGCTAAGAACGCACAATATCAATGTTTTTTGAGCTTATTATGTATAAAAACACGAAGGTGCATGTAAAGCACCTTTTATGGGAAAAGAAAACAGTCTTACCAAAGATGTGTTTTATTTATTTATTTTTTTTCATTTTCTTACAAAACGCTAAAAAAATGAAAAACGAGTTATATTGAAAAACAAAACAAATTTTATTTGTGTTTTCAAGTGTTTTTGAGCTTCTTTTGAATAAAAACGAAAAAAGGCACACAAAACATCTTTTCTGGAGACATATAAAAAAACTTCTTTTTTTTTTTATCCTGTTAGGTATGAAAACGTCAAAATACATGCAAATCTCCCCACATGAAGTAGTCACGATAATCCCTGAAACGCTTCATTTGGGGGTTTATGAGCGCATTAGGCACCAAAACGAAAGAAAAAAATATATATATATAACAAAAAAAAAAATCGAAAACCTGAGTGTTTTGAGTGTTTTACAGCCTGTTAGGCACCAAAACTATAAAAAAGTGTATGCAAAGTGACCAATATGTGAAACGAAAAGATATTAACAGAAATTTGTATTATGAGTGTTTTTGGGATTCTTAATTATGAAAATGTTAAAAGACATGAATAGCACTAAAAAGCATACAAAATATCCTTTCTGAAGAAACAGGACAACATTATAAGAAACGTGTATTTTGATAAATAAATTGAAATGAATGCAAAGTACCCATTCTCGAAAATGTAACGATATTAACAGAAACATGTACTATAAGTGATTTTCACCTTCTTAGCTACCAAAACACTAAACCACATGAATACTATTTTATATGAATAAACAGAATATCCTTACTTAAATCGTGTATTATGAACAATTACCACAATGTTGGGGACCAAAACAGCAAAAATGAATACAAAGCAGTGTATCAGAACAATAATACTAAAAACCTGTAATATGAGTGTTTTTGAGCTTGTTAGGTACCAAAACGTTGACATGCATGCGAAGCACTTTTAATGAAAAAGAAAACTGTATTTCTAAAACATCTAGTTTTACGTACCAAAACACTTAAAAGCATGGAATACACTTTATAATGGAAAACAAAGCAACTTTATCAAAATAGTGTTTTATTATTATTATTTTTTTTTTTGTGTGTGTGTGTGTGTGTGTGTTTTTGGGCTTCTTTCGTATAAAAACGTTAAGACGCATACAAATCACCTTTTCTAGAAAAAAAAAAATTAACATTAACATAAACGTGTGTTTTGAGTGTTTTCGTGCTTGTTAGGTATGAAAACGCTAAGGTGCTTACAAAGAACCCCATTTGGGAAGACATTATTACAAGAAACGTCACATTTGGAAAACCAATAGATAATAACAGAAACGTGTAATAAGAGTGTTTATTTTTTTTTTTTTTTTACCTTTTTAGCTAATTTGATAATTTTGTAATTTTTGTTAGGTTGTAAAACTAATGTGGGAAAATCCTTTGTGGGAAAAAAAAAAAAAAAAAACCTTCTTACGTACCAAATCGAAAAAAAAAAAAAACACGGGAAAACGCTATATTGGAAAATAAAACATGTTTATCAAAATAGTGTCCTTTGAGTTTTTTTTTTGAGCTTCTGTATTATGAGTGTTTTTTTTTTTTTCAGCTTCATAGGTACCAAAACGCTAAAACACATCAATATCACTCTATATCAGTGGTTCCCAAACTTTTTCTGGTCGTTACCCACTTTTCATACATGATCCTTGTCCATGCCCTCCCCCCCCACAACCATAACCCGTGACTACCGTGACTGTCTACAGTCCTACACTTATTAGGTCCACATAAAAACCACTCTAGCAAATCCTGTAATTTTATTGATTCCATTTGTTGTTTTTTCTTTTGTTAATTATTAATAAAGAAATTTGTATTTTGCCTTAGCTGAATCTCATATAATTATTAAAATGATACTAAAGAAGTAATATAATGCACATTAAAAAATTCATTCGTAGAGTAATTAAAAATTGCATTATTGTGAAGAGTTGTTTCAGCAATAAGCAAAAAAAAAAAAAAAAGAAGAAACAAACAAACAAACAAATTCCACTGGATTGAAAAAGTGTATTAATCCCACGCAATGTGATCTCTTTGAATCTTACAAATCTGATAACTTTGTAATTCTGAAATGAAATGCTATCATAGGGAATCATAAATAACTGCCACAACCATGGCTTTCAGTGGCCACACACCCACCTCCTTCCAGACCATTTGCTTCTGAACGTTCATGCCAGGTTCATGTTTCCTTCACTTTTGAATCCCCATTCCACTCAGTGTGAAGGGTGATGTTGCAGATTATCAGCAAGCTTTTTGATTCTTGGTTTTGTTTCACTTAAAGCACACCGTAGGTCATACTTCACTTCAATTCTGTTGCGATATTTCGTTTTAATGTGGAGTCGTTGAGAGAATGCAGCCTCACAGGAATAAGTTGATGAAAGTGGGAGGAGGTGGAGAAAAGCTAAGTCACATAAGTTTGGGTATGAAGATGCCATTGATGACCAAAATACTGTGAGAGATTCAGTTTCAAACTTCATTTTAGCTCCTGAATGCTCCTGAAGTGTCAACAGCTGAGTATGGTCATCATAATTGTCATCAGGAATGCATGTCACTGGAACAGTGAAGGGGCCCCTTACTAGCCGAGAAGTTAGGCTTTGGATATCTGGGAAGTATCTTTTAAATTCCCCTTCCAAGGCCTCAAGATGTTGGGTAATCAAGTTCTGCGTAGCAGCATCACACTCCTCTACAATTTCTGACACTGTCTCCAGCATTGCCAAGTTTCCCATTCCAACTTTGTGCCTCCAATTCTCCATCTTACGAATGAAAACTGATTTTGTCCACAAAATCGATTATCAAACTTCCTTTCCCTTGGAGTTCAAGGTTCAGTGTGTTCAACTGTCTAAATATGTCAACAAGATAGGCTAGCCATATTTCGAAGCTATCTGCAGACCATGCTGACAGCAAATCTTGCTTGTTCTGTATTCTGAGAAAGAGGCTGATCTCTTCTCTGAGCTCAAATACACGCTGAACTACATTTCCTTTTGATAGCCAGCGAACTGCTGTATGAAATAGGAGGGTCTCATGAGCTGCATCCATATCTTGGCAGAGTCTCTTGAAAAGGCGTGCAAAGAGCACTACCTTTTACAAAGTTAACTGTCTTTATAATTGTATTCAGAGTGTCCTGTAATTCTGAGGGTAGCGCTTTTGATGCAAGAGCTTGCCTGTGGATCATGCAGTGAAGAGGGATGGCATTTGGTGCTTTTTGTATAACTCATGTAAAACCTGACTGAGAACCCAACATGGCTGGAGCCCCGTCTGTGCATATCCCACAGAGATTGCCCCAGTCAAGACCTTCAGATTCAAAGAATTCAGTAAGTTTCTGCTTTACATCTTCACCTTTTGTAGATTGTTCAAGAGGCTCACAAAACAAGAATTCCTCCTTCAGATCCTCATCATGAACATACCTTACAAAAGCCAGGAGTTGTGAGCAGGACTGGGCGTCAGTGGACTCATCGAGTTGGATAATGAATAATCCAGCTCTTTTAATTTCCTGTATCACCTGCTCTTTGATGTCATCAGATATTTGGGAGATTCGGCGTTGCACTGTATTATTTGAGAGTGAAATAGCATTCAGCTTTTCAGCACTTTTCTCATCCAAAACAAGCTTTACCATTGTTTTGGCACATGGCAAAATTAATTCCTCCCCAATTGTGTGAGGCTTCTTTTTCTTTGTTATTTCAAGGGATACAAGAAATGATGCCTCTACTACGGCAGCATTTTGTTGATGAAAGGAACCACTGGCATCAAGTCGCTGTCTCTTTATGTTCAATTCTTGTCGACTAAAGAAGGAACGATCTTTGCCAACATGTTGAGGATGCTTGGTTTCCAGATGTAATCTAAGTTTACTGGGCCTTAGTGATTCAACTGTGAGTATTTTGTGACAAATCACACACTGAGGCTTCACTACACCTTTATCAGTGATACTTGTAAATCCAAAATCCAGGTAGTTGTCATCATAGTTACGTTTCTTATTACAAGCCATCACTGTACCTGCTATGCACAAACAAAAAACTGCTATTTCTAACACCGCTAACATATGTCATCACCCATGATTAGAATAATAAAATGGCAAATATGAGGTTGAAAGGAAGTTAGATTTTACGTTAAAAAAAAGTTATAGAATGTGCATAAATACAGCAGATATTATTTACCTTCTTAATATACTTCATGATGCAGGGCTTACTTACCATTAAAGTGGTATTGATGTTGGCTTAAGTTCATATAATGCTGAAGTATTCACAAGTGGGATGAAACTGATTATATGGGGAGGCACACACGGTGATCAGTGTTGCAACTGTGAATGTCTGGTTAACTGAATAATATGAACATCCTTGCTGATACGTAAGATTCAAGACCAGGTTATCATACAGAATACACAGCTTAGGAAGCCTTAGATTAGGATTATGTTGAGTTAAAATCATCTTGCTTCCCTAATACATCCCCATGTCTTGTTTTATGTCAAGAACACAGAATCAGATTGAAAAAAAAAAAAAAAAGACGTATTACTGTGTCTGGCAGCAAGGCATTGCAAAACCTGTACTGAACCTGTAAGTTCCCTCCACTGGCTACCTACCCGCTAAACTTCTTTGGTTTTATGCATAGCCTCAGATTATGGCCCCCCAGGGGGCCATGGCCCCCAGTTTGGGAACCACTGTTCTACACAGTGAAAGAGAACGACATTGCCAAAAACATGTACTGTTAGTGATTACCATCATGTTATGGACCAAACCGATAAAATGCATATAAAATCTCCTTTAAGAAGAATCAGAAAAAAAAAAAAACCTGCTAACAGAATGCTTGGCTGGTAGGTCAAGGAGGCATGGCATGACACATCTCTTCCTTTATTTGAAAACGCAGCAACTGCGAGGCGTCCCGCCTCAGGCGACGCTCACCCTTGGGAAAAAGTATCGTACATATTACATCTCCAACATCTCCCCTTTAAGATGAATGTGTATCTACTAACACATTGATCTGACATGTGGAATGGGTGATGTATATATATCAAAGGAACTAAAGGCAGCTGTTCAAGGACAAACAAAAACTGAGAAATAAAACGCTAAACTGGAGACGTGTGACCAGTGAATATATGTGTGTGTGTGTGTGTGTGTGTGTGTGTGTGTGTGTAGACAAAATCGGCCAGCTACCTCGGGAGTTTAGCTTGTCTCCTGGGGCATGGTGGCTGTGGGTTGCAGGTTTTGGTGAGGGTGAGGACTGGGGGTGAGGAGGGCTTGCGGTGTGGCCCGTACCTACGTGTGTTGCCGCTAGTAGCGTGGGGGCGAGGGCGGGCCTCAGGTACTTCCAGCTCCTGAGACTGATACAGCCACTACCATCGAGCCTGACGGTGTATTGCCTGTGCGCTATCCCCTCCACCACCAGGCCGGTCCGATCCCACGCTTTCGAAGTTTGGTCTTGCACCAGCACACGAATGCCAGGGAGGAGAAGCGAGACTGATGACCATCAGCGTGTTGCATTCCTCTCCCATCCGTATTTCTCTTTCACGGAGTGTCCACCTTGAGGTGCCAGCGGGCCGTGGGCACCACGTCGTTTAGCTACCTCCCCGCGGTGAGTTGGCCGGGCGACTTATTTATCCCCCTTAACGGAGTTTTCAGGTACTGAGGGAGTGCCAGTGCAATTTTGTCGGTGTCCGCCGGGGGACTTCTGGGTATCGCGATAGGAAGTCTGCTGCGGTGTGTCTCTTTCCAGGCAAGTACTTCACCTGGAAATGGTACTGCAGGGTCCGTTCCTTCAAACGGAAGAGCCGCGGGTTGATTACTTCTATAAGAGCTCTGTCCCCCAAGAGTTTCGTGAGCGGGCGATGATCGGTGATGATGGTGAGGTTTGGGCATCCTAGCAGGAACAGCCTGGCTTTTTGGAGACACCACATTAGGGCCAACATTTCTCCTTCCACAGCAGCGTAGCCGGCCTCGGCGGCGGTGAGGTGGCGGCTGCCGCACAAAGCCAAGCGCCACCCTGACTTGCGGCAGCGGAAGAGCAGTGACAGTACTGCCGCAGTATGACGAATCCGATGCCCTCCTTGCTCCAATCTGTGATGGCTGCTGTGGGCCGTGTGTTGTCGTAGTATGCAAAGCCTTCCCGAGCGAGTTGGCATATGGTGTCCTGAGCTTCATGAAACTTCTTTAGTTGTTCGTCCCAGTACACGGTCTTCCCACTGTTTTTTTTTTTTTTTTTTTTTCAGGAGCTCCCTGAAGTCATTCATAATCTGTGCTGTGGCGAGGAATGGCGCAAGCTGATTTACAAACAAGTACCACGACCTTAGGTCTGAAATGGAGGACTTTTCAGGCATCTTGAAGCTCTTAACCACCGCGAGAGGCTCGTCTATAGGCTTGTATTCGTCCCACACGAGACAGAAACCCACGAAGTTGACTTCCCTCCGGGCGAACTGGAACTTCTCTGGTTTTAGGGTGATGCCTTTCGATGTGCACGTCGTTAAGAAATCGTAGGTATGCCAGAAGGCCTCCTCGATGCTGCTGTCGTAAAGTAAGGTGCCATTGTGTTTCCACGCACTTGTGTTTCCGTGCTATGCCCTAAATAGCGTCGTCAAAGCGTTTCGTGTAGGCTTCGCCGGCTGAGCAGTGGCCCATGGGGGTATCTGAACCTTCCCCATGGAGTGATGAAGGTGGTAAACTTTCAGCTCTCGTCATGTAGCTCCACCTGTGGTGTCGGCCACAGTTTTGAAGGAGTGCTTGGGGACGCTTGATACCATATCAAACGGGGCAGGGGTGTGGTGTGTCTCCTTTTGGCACGCGGCGTTGAGACGCTGGTAATCCACGGTGCGCCGCAGCTGGCCGGACTTCTTAACCACCACGACCACTGGGCTCCCCTGCCGACACAGGCTCGATGACGCTACGTTTGATGTCCTCTTCCAGCTGAGCCTTCACCTCGCCCTCCCAGTGTTTCGGCACTGATGCTGGTGTGTGGCAAGCGTAGGGGACGGCGTTAGCAGGTGGATATGATGAGGTTTTCCTTCCATCGCCGGTAGTGGGTTTCTGGCGGTGTTAAATGTCGAGGCTGAGAAGTGCTGTAAAAGCCACTCCTCCAGCCGGTGTGCGTGTTCTTCATGCGGTGTAACGGCATCCTTAATTAAGGGTTTGGTGTGTGGGCACGACTCGGCCACCGCGTTGGTGGCCAGTGCCCGCACTGCCAACCTGTGATGGCGGGGAAAGCCTTCTGGGATTAAATCCAGCTCTTCGCACGACCCCAGTGACAGAAACAATGACTTGGCTGAGGGTAAGAAGTAGACGTCTTGCTTTGTTACCAGGCCTCCAAAGGATATGCTACACGGGTGGGAGCCGATGCATTGTAGTGGAAGGTCCGCCACATCACGAGCAGGTTTGATGTGGAGGCTGGAGAGCAGGGTCGCACCGGTGACACACACCTGTGCTCCAGTGTCTGGGACTGCCGCAGTGTGGTGCTCGGCTCCGGCCCCTTCAGGTGTTACCGTCACGTGTACGGTAGGTTGGCGGGAAAGATGAGTGCCCGCTGTTGTCACTGAGCCTGAGACAACGTTGCCGGGTTAGGTACAGTCGGAGCGCTTTGAGCTCCTGCAGCACCTTTTGAAGTGGCCTCGTTTACGGCACCCGAGACAAGTTGCCTCCTTGGCAGGGCAAGAGGCTTTGTCTCTTGCCTGTTTGGCGTCGCAGTTCCAGCAGGCACAGAGGGCTTGTGTTTTAACAGCTTTTGTAGCGGCGGCACCGTCGCATGGCTGGTCTTCCTCCTGCTCGATGGCGGTGCTAGACGAACGACCCGTTTCCCGCCACAGGCTCCCGCTTGCAGCGTACCGGCGGTCTGCCTCTTAAGAGCAACACATGACCTTTAAGGTATCAACACTATCTATGCTATCACACATGTGATAGATTTGATGTTTCAGGCCCGTATCACGGACCCCTGTCATCAACTTTCTTAGGAGCAGGTACTCAGAGGTCATGGTTGCACTGGGGACACTGAAACGCGCAGTCACTGCTTTTCTCTGCGCACCGAACGAAAAAATCCCCGACACTCTCGTCCTGTCCCTGGCCATCACCAAAGAACTCTGTCCACTGCACTGCTTTATTCGAGGAGCGAAGCACTAGCTTACCTATGGAGTCTAACGCCGCGTCTTATGTCAGGGCGCCTTACTCACCGAGGGTGAATTTTGCGTCGATGGCGCGCTGTAATGCCGGTGTGCAGTGGAGGTGTACATGGTGGACTGCCTCCTGTTGTGACCATCTGCAGAGAAAGAGCCAGCATTCCATGGACCGTCTCCACGACCTGAAGGCCGCTGGCGCCATTTCTAGGTCGCACTTTTCGGGGGCGGCCTAGGGAGGTACCCGCGGGGTATGTACCGAGGCGACGCGGGCGGTGAGGGCAGCCGTGTCCACTTGGAGTGTGGTGATGGCCTGCTACTGGTCTGTGATAGTTTTCCTCGCCTGCTGGAGCAACGGCATGAGGCTGCGGGGCACCGTTGACGCTGATGCCCTTGGTGTCGAGCATGAGGACCGGCGAGGTAGTGGCATGATGAGATGCTGCAGCAGGTCCGTGAATCACTGCGCCATATAGGATGCTTGGCTGGTAGGTTAAGGAGGCACGGCTGCACACGTCTCTTCCTTTATTTGATAGCACAGCAATTGAACAGCGTCCCTGAGACGCTGTTCAATTGCCAGGTCGTAAAGTGTGTTCCCGCGGAATCCCGTCCCAAAACCAGCCCAAAAACGCGACCTCGATATAAAAAAAAACAGCGGAGAAACAGCCCAAAACTTGGACCATGACAAGAGTGTATGTTTGATACCCAAAATGACTGAGAGGTGTAACATAAAGGGAAAACACATTTTCCATGCAATGTACCTTTTTTTTAACCTACTACATAATAAATAAATCATACAGGTTACATTCAACACTTTTTTTTTTTTTTCAGTATATTACTAGGCTAAACCCAGTCATGTATTACTTGACGTGTGCCATATGCAATGCAAATACCTGCCTACTGTAAATCTCTCTCTCTTTCTCTCTCTCTCTCTCTCTCTCTCTCTCTCTCTCTCTCTCTCTCTCTCTCTCTCTCTCTCTCTCTCTCCAATAAAGTACAAGGGGTTGCCTTCCTCCTCGTTCCACTGGAAACAAAATTAAAAGAAAGTAATGAAATAATCGAGGCAGGAGGAAGAGGAGGAGAAGGAGGAGAGAGAGAGAGAGAGAGAGAGAGAGAGAGAGAGAGAGAGAGAGAGAGAGAGAGAGAGAGAGAGAGAGAGAGAGAGAGAGAGAGTTTACATTAGCAAAAATGGGTGTCACGACCCCATATCACCCGACAGACACAAGGGGTTCATTATGCCAAAACCAAAAACGTGTCTTTTGAGTCCTTTTAAGATTCTTACCTACGAAAACGCTCAAAAGCATGGAAAATGTGCTATATTAGAAAACAAAACAAATTAATGAAAACTGTCTTCTGCGTGTTGTTAAACTTCTTTCGTACATAAACGCTAAAGCGCATACGGGACGGAGTTCGGAGAGATAAGGCAGGATGAGAGAGGAGAGGTGAGGCGTGAGGGTGTAGGACAAGAGGAGGGAAGATGTGTCCGGAAGGGAGGAGGAAAGAGGAAGGGGGGAGCTAGGTGTGAGTATGTTGGAATGTCAGGTCATGCTGAAATGAGAGAGGTGAGGTCGAGGCGAGTAGATGAGGGAGTGGAGAGGATGGTAGGGGACGAGATGAGGGGACTAGGTGAAGTAAATGTAGATGAATTGTATAAATATTTCGTAGATAAAGTTCATACAGGTCAGTTAGCAAATATACCGTATAAAACAATAAGATCACAAAAAAATGACCCTAAATGAATGACTGCTAGGTTAAAGCATTATATAGGGCTTAAGAGAAGTATATATAGGAGATTAAGGGCAGGTGAAGAAGTTTTAAGGACACAATATAATGAATTAGTTAGAACAGTCAGGAAGTTAACGAGGAAAGCTAAGGACAATTATGAATCAAAGGTAGCCAGCCAGGCGAAGACGGACCCCAAGGGATTTTATCAGGTATACAGGACGAAGAATAAGGATACTGTAGGTCCATTAAAGGCAGCAGATGGGGAGCTGGTTAGTTCTGGGGAGGAGATTAGTAAACTTCTGAATGACTATTTTTTAACTGTCTTCACCCAGGAAAACATGCAGGATATGCCAGATAGTGAACAGGTGTTTAGAGCAGATGAGAATGAGAAGCTGACAGATATTTCCATAACTAGGGAGATAGTGGAACAGGAGATAGATAGGCTAAAAAAGTTTAAGTCACCAGGACCTGATGAAATATATCCCAGAGTACTTAAGGAATGTAAAGAGATTATTAGTGAGCCGTTAGTTTCTGTCTTTAGGAAATCACTGGAGTCGGGTGAGGTACCAGTAATGTGGAGGCAGACTAATGTAGTACCCATCTTTAAGAAAGGAGATAAAACTTTAGCGTCTAATTATAGACCTGTCAGCTTAACTTCAGTTGTAGGTAAAATGTTAGAGTCAATAATAGCGAGGAACATTAGGGAACATTTAGACAAACATAACTTGATAAATCAGTCACAGCATGGCTTCACGAAGGGGAAGTCTTGCCTGACAAACTTGTTAAGTTTTTACAGTAAGGTGTACGAGGCAGTAGATAATGGTGATAGTTATAATATCTTATATCTGGACTTTAGTAAAGCATTTGACAAGGTACCCCATCAAAGGCTCCAGAGAAAGGTTAGGGCACACGGGATAGATGGGAAGGTGTTAGGCTGGATAGGGTCATGGCTTGGTAACAGGCGACAGAGAGTGGTAATAAACGGCTCGAAATCCGAGTGGGGTCATGTAATTAGTGGGGTGCCATAGGGATCAGTATTAGGGCCATTGTTATTTCTAATGTATATCAATGACTTGGATAGTGGAATTAGTAGTGATGTTAGTAAATTTGCGGATGACACAAAGATAGGTAGATTAATTAGGTCAGAATCGGATGCCATCGCCTTGCAGGCAGACTTAGATAGAATGAATGAATGGACGGATAGATGGCAAATGCAATTTAATATCAATAAATGCAAAGTGCTTAGCGTAGGTAGAGGAAACCCACACAATAGGTACACATTAGACAACCAAACTCTGGTAGGTACAGGGTACAAGAAAGATTTAGGAGTTATAGTTAGCTCTGAACTCCGTCTAGGGAAACAATGCATAGAAGCCAGAAACAAGGCAAATAGGGTACTAGGATTCATTTTTAGGAGTGTTAAAAGTAGAAGGCCGGAAGTAATATTAAAGTTATACTTGGCGCTGGTCAGACCTCATCTAGACTACGCGGTGCAGTTCTGGTCCCCACATTACAGGAAAGATATAGGTCTATTAGAATCAGTACAGAGGAGAATGACTAAAAGGATACAGGGGATGAGGAGTATTCCTTACGAGGCGAGGTTGAAGCTGTTAAATTTACATTCTTTAGAGAGACGTAGGTTAAGAGGGGACCTGATAGAAGTCTTTAAGTGGTATAAGGGTTATAACAAGGGAGATGTAACCAAAATTCTTAGGATCAGCAACCAGGGTAGAACAAAAAATAACGGGTTCAAGCTTGAAAAATTTAGGTTTAGGAAGGAGATAGGAAAAAATTGGTTCTCAAATAGAGTGGTAGATGAGTGGAACGGACTCAGTAATCATGTAGTTAGTGCTAGGAGACTAGAGAGCTTTAAGAGAAGATTAGACAAGTTTATGGATGGGGATAGCAGATGGAAATAGGTAGGTGTGTTTCATACAGGGACTGCCACGTGTAAGCCTGGTCGCTTCTTGCAGCTTCCCTTATTTCTTATGTTCATACAAAATATCCTTTCTGGAGAAACAGAAAAATATTAACAAGAACATAAGTTATGAGAGTTTTTCAGCTTGTTAGGTATCAAAATGTATGCTTTTTAGGTACCAAAACACTGAAACACTTAAAGAGCACTCTATATGACGAAAAAAACAAGATTACCAAAGATATGAATTATGAGTGATTACAACCATGTTAGGGACCAAAACGCCAAAATGCATACAAAGCCCCCTATAAGAAGAATCAGAACTATAATGCTAAAAACGTGTAATATCAGTGTTTTTCGGCTTATCAGGTAACAAGACGTTAAAGTGCATGCAAAGCAGTCTTTATGGGAAAAGCAAACAATATTGCCAAAACGTGTATTTTGAGTGATTTTCATCTTCTTACGTACGGAAAGGATAAAAAGATAAAAACATGGAAAACACGCTATATTAGAAACAAAATCATGAAAATCTTTATTCTTCTTTCGAAGAATAACACATACAAAATACCCTTTCTTGAGAAACAGAATAACATTACTAAAAATGTGTTTTTGTGGGGTTTTCAGCTTGTTAGCTAACAAAATGCCAAGATGCATGCATAACATCTCTATGGTGTAACGGGATGACATTACAAGAAACGTGGCATTTGGGCGCATGAGGAACCAAAACGTTAGAAATCATGGAAAACAGCTTATATGAGGAAAAAAAGTAAATAGATAAATAACATGATCGAAAAGGTTTATTTTGCGTGTTTTTAGCTTGTTAAGACGTTAGAAATGCATGTAAAGTACCCAATATGGGAAACGAAAAGATATTAACAGAAATGTGTAATATATATATATATATATATATATATATATATATATATATATATATATATATATATATATATATATATATATATATATATATATATATATATATATATATATATATATATATATATATATATATATATATATATATATATATATATATATATATATATATATATATATATATATATATATATATATTTAGCTTGTCAGATACCAAAACGCTAAAACACATCAACAGCATTCTGTAAATTAGAAACGGAACATTACCATAAAACATGTATTATGAATGATTATCAAAATGTTAGGAACCAAAACGGCAAAATGCATGAAAAAAGCACCATAAAAATAAGAATCATAACAACAATGCTAAATACCTGTAATATGAGTGTTTTTTTTTGACATGTTAGATACCAAATGACTAAAGCGCAAGGAAAATGTGACTTTTTAAGTGCTTTTCAGCTTTTTACGCAGCAAAACGTTACAAAGTATTTAAATTACTCTCCCTCTCTCTCTCTCTCTCTCTCTCTCTCTCTCTCTCTCTCTCTCTCTCTCTCTCTCTCTCTCTCTCTCTCTATATATATATATATATATATATATATATATATATGCTAACTGCTCTTCTGATCTTGATAACTGCATGCATCCCCCTCCTCCCACGGCCTCGCTGCACAAGCCTTTCTTCTTTCTCTCACCCATATTCTGTCCATCTCTCTAATGTAAGAGATAACCAGTATTCTCAATCATTCATCCCTTTCTCTGGTAAACTCTGGAACTCGCTGCCTACTTCTGTATTTCCACCTTGCTATGACTTAAATTCCTTCAAGAGGGAGGTTTCAAGATACTTATCTTTCAATATATAGATAAAAAAAAAAAAACGCTAAAGTGCATTGAAAGCACCCTGTATGGGAAAAGAAAACACCATTACAAAACGTGAATTTTGAGTGTTTTATTTTTTAGCTACTTACTTACCATAACGCTAAAGGGCATGGAAAATATGTTATATTGGAAAACAAAACAACTTCATCGAAATCGTGTCTTTTGAGAGTTTTGAGCTGCCTTCCTACAAAAACGCAAAAAACTCATACAAAAGTACCTTTCTAGAGAAACAGACCATCATTATCAAAAACGTTTGTTTTGAGTATTTTTCGAAGTCGTTAAGAATCTAAACGCCAATATGCATACAAAGCACCCCATATGGTGTAACCACACAATATTACAGGAAACGTGTCGTTTGGCAAGAATACGTTAAAAAGCATGGAAAACACGCAAATAGAAAAAAAAAGTAACATTATCAAAAACATGTATTTTGCGTGTTTTGAGCTTATTAGTCAAAAACTCAAAAAAATCATCATGCCATCAAAAATGGCAAAAAAATAAATAAATAAATGCATGCAAAGTACCCAATATGCAAAAAACAAAATAAAAAAAAATAAAAAATACTGACAAAGTTATATTATGAGTAATTTTCAGTTTCTTCTGTACCAAAACACTAAAACACATGAATAGCACTCTATGTGGAGAGACAAAACTACATTACCAGAATCATGTATTATGAGCGATTTTGGTTATGAAAACGCTAAAATACATTCAAATCACCCTATAAGAAGAGTGAGAACAACTGCTAAAAACATTTAATATGACTAATATGAGCTTCTTAGGTAACAAAACGATATGGTGCATTTAAACCATCGCTCATTAGAAAATGAAACATTATCAAAAAAACTTGTACTTTGAATTTTTTTTTCCTTTTCATCCTCTTACGAGGAAAAATGCTAAATGACCATACTAATCACAAATTACAGAACAAAATAACTTTATCAAAATCGTGTCTTTTTAAGTGTTTTTGACCTTCCTTCGAACAAAAACGCTATATATATATATATATATATATATATATATATATATATATATATATATATATATATATATATATATATATATATATATATATATATATATATATATATATATATATAATACCCTTTGTGGAGGAAAAATGTGTTTTGAGTATTTTTGAGGTTGTTACGTAGCAAAACACCAATATGAATACAAAGCACCGTATATGGGGTAACTACACAATATTACAAAAAACGTGTCATTTCCGTATTTATAAGCGTATTAGGCATGAAATCACTAAAAAGCATGGAAAACATTTTACATGTGAAAAAAAAAGAAATAATAATAATAATATCATCAAAAACATGTATTTTATTTTTCTGTTTTGATGTACCAAATCGATAAATATCCATGCAAAGTTACCAATGTGTGAAAATAAACGATATTAATAGAAACGTCTATTGTGAGTGTTTTTTTTTTTTTTCAGCTTCTCAGGTACCAAAAGGCTAAGAAACGTAATTAACACTTTAAATGGAGAAACAGAACGACATTATATATATATATATATATATATATATATATATATATATATATATATATATATATATATATATATATATATATATATATATATATATATATATATATATATATATATATATATATATATATAAATGTATATCACGATTCATTACCATCATGATTCGGACCAAAATGCCAAAATGGATACAAGCCACCCTTCTCCATATAGCATTTTTCATTTAGAAGAATAATAACAACATCTCAGATACTAAAATGCGAAAGTGTATGGAAAGCACCCTATATGGGAAAAGAAAAGAAAATTACCAAAAACGTGTCTTTTGCCTACTTTTCGGCTTCTTACGTGCTAAAAACCATAGATAAGAAGATAATTTTACCAAAGCTTCCTTCGATACTTTTTACTTTTTACGTACAAAAACCTTAATACCTATACAAAACACCCTTTCTTGAGAAATAGATCAGTATAACCAAAAAATGTATGTTTTGATTGTTCTTTGTTAAGTACCAAAAAGTGTCTTGTTAAGTACCAAAACGTTAAAATATATGCAAAGTACCATATATAAGGTAACGAGACGAGATTACTAGTAACATGTTATTTGGGTGTTTATGATCGTATTAGGCACAAAAATGCAAAAAAAAAAAAAAATGAAAAATGAAAATATATCAGAAAAGAAATTAACATTATGGATTTTTTTTTTTTTCTTACGTACCAAAATAGTACTGTATCCAGTCTGGGAAACGAAAATATATTAACTGACAAGTATTATGAATGTTTTTTTTTTTTTCTCTCTCTGATTCTTAAGCACAAAAACGCTAAAAACACATGAATAGCATTGTATATAGGGAAACAGAACGACATTACCAAAACGTTGTATCACGAGTGATTACCACCATCTTAGGGATAAAACGCGAAAATCCATACAAATCACTCCATGAGAAGAATTATTATCAACGATCAATGTGTAATATAAGCGTTTTTTTTCGGGTTGTCAGATACCAAAACACTAAAGTGCATGCAAAGCACCCTGTATGTACTAAAGAAAACATATCCAAAAACGTATTTTTTGAGTGTTTCTCAATTTCATACGTACAAAAACGGTAAATAGAATGGAAAAGACGTTATATTGGAAAATAAAACAACTTCATAAAACTCGAATATTTTCAGTATTTTGAGCTTTTTACGTTCAAAAATGCTAAAACAGAAAAAAAAACACCCTTTCAGTAGAAATAGAACAACATAAAAAAAATAGTCTTTTTTGAGCTTGTTAGGTATCAAACTGGCAAAATGCATGCAAAGTACCCTATATTCCTATAAATATTTTTAAGGAGACATTGCCAGAAAAGTGTTATTTTTATGTTTATAAGCATATTAGCCACGAGAAAAAAAAAAACGCCCTATAGTGGAAAACAAAACATTATCGAAAACGTGTTTTTTAAGTGATTTGAGATTCATTTACCCTTTCTGGTAAAACAGAACAACATTATGAATTTTATTATTTTTATTTTTATTTATTTATTTATTTATTTTTATTTATTTATTTTTTTTTTTTTTGGGGGGTGGGGTGTCTTTGAGTGTTTTCTAGCTTCTTAACTACCAAAATGCCAAACGGTTTTGTAAAGTACCTAATATGGAAACAAAATTATATTAACAGTAACATGAGCTATGAGTTTTTTTTTTTTTTTTAATAGCTTTTTAGGTACTAAAATGATAAAACACATGAATAGCACTCTATATGGAAAGACCGAACGACATTACCAAAAACCTGGATCACCACCATATCAAGGACAAAACACCAAAATGCATACAATCATCCTATAAGAAGAATCGGAACAACAATCCTAAAAACATGTAATATTAGTGTTTTTGGGCTTCTCAGATACCAAAACTCCAAAGTGAATGCTATATATGTATATTTGTAAAACAATACACCATAACACAAATCGTGTTTTTGATTGTTTTTTTTTTTCAGCTGCTTACGTACAAAAATTATATAAAAAAAAAAGATGGAAAACACACTATATTAAAAAGAGCAACTTCATGAAAATCGAGTTTTGAATGTTTTACAGCTTCTTACGTACAAAAACGTTGAAACACAGAGAAGACACCTTTTCTATAGAGACAAAATGAAATTAACAAAAAAATTAGTCTTTGAACTTGTATGGTACCAAAACGCTGAAATGGATGCTAAGCCCCTTAAATGGGATAATGAGACAACATTACCAGAAACGTGTCATTTGGATGTTTATAAGCGTATTAGGCAATAAAACACCAAAAAGCATGACAAACACCATATATGGAAAAAAAAAATATTGAAAACGTGCCTTTTGAGTGTTTTTACAATTATTTTTGTATGAAAACGCAAAAATACACGGAAAACATTTTTTTTTTCGGAGAAACAGTACATTATAAAAAAAAATGTTTACTTTGAGTTTCTTTAAACTTGTCAGGTATGAGAACATGAAAAATGAGAAATGTGTATTATGAATATTTCCGAGCTTGTTATGTACGAAAATGCAAAAAAAAACATGCAAAACACCATCTGTGGGAAAAGAGAACAATATTACCAAAAAGACGTATTTTCAGTGTTTTTTTTTTGTGTAATTAAACCCTAAAAAATCATAGAACATTCACCATATTGGAAAACAAAACTTGATCAAAATTGTGTCTTTTGAGTGTTTTTTACCTTTCATGGAAAAATTCTTAAACATATACATAAGAAATAAGTGAAGCTGCAAGAAGCGACCAGGCTTACACGTGGCAGTCCCTGTATGAAATATACATACCTATTTCCATCTATTATCCCTGTCCATAAACTTGTCTAATCTTCTCTTAAAACTCTCTAATGTCCTAGCACTAACAACATGATTACTGAGTCCGTTCCACTCATCTACCACTCTATTTGAGAACCAATTTCAATCTCCTTCCTAAACCTAAATTTTTCAAGTTTGAACCCGTTATTTCTTGTTCTACCCTGGTTACTAATCCTGAGAATTTTGCTAACTTGTTATAACCCTTATACCATTTAAAGACTCCTATCAGGTCCCCTCTTAACCTACGTCTTTTTAAAGAATGTAAATTTAACAACTTCAATCTCGCCTCGTAAGGAATATTCTTCATCACCTGTATCCTTTTAGTCATTCTCCTCTGTACTGATTCTAATAGACCTATATCTTTCCTGTAATGTGGGGACCAGAACTGCACAGCGTAGTCTAGATGAGGTCTAACCAGCGCCAAGTATAACTTTAATATTACTTCCGGCCTTCTAGTTTTAATACTGCTAAAAATGAATCCTAGTACCGTGTATTATGAGTGATTACCACTATAATTGTGACTAAAACGCGTTTTTAGCATTGTAGTTATGCTAAAAACGTGTAATATCTTGATTTTTGGGCTTGTCAGATGTTAAAACACTAAAATGCATGCAAAACACTCAATGCGGCAAAAGAAAACATATGTGTCTTTTGAGTGTGTTTTTTTTTTTCAGATTCTTATGTACGGAAAAGTTAAGAAAGAAAAAAAAAACATAGAAAACACGCTATATTGGAGAAGAAAAAAAATCATGAAAATCTCGTGTTTTGAGTGTTTTTCATCTTCTTACGTATAAGAACACTTACAACGCATACAAAACACCCTTTCTAAAGAAACACAGAACGATAACATAAAGGTGTGTTTTGGGTGTTAGGCTTGTTAGGTACCAAAACGTCAAAATGCATGCAAATCACCCTATATGGGAGTAACGAGTCGACATTACCAGAAACGTGTAATTTGAGTGTTTATGAGCGTATTAGACATCAACATTAGACACTAAAAATCATGGAAAACTTTTTTGTATGGGAAAAAAAAAACATCGAAAATGTGACTTTTTAGTGTTTTTGAGCACCTTAACGTACAATAACATAAAAAAAACAACATTTGCAAAACCCTTTTACGGAGAAATAGAACAATATTATATATATATATATATATATATATATATATATATATATATATATATATATATATATATATATATATATATATATATATATATATATATATATATATATATATATATATATATATATATATATATATTTGGAGTGCCTTTGATCTTGATAGGTACCAAAACGCTAAAAGTGCATGCAAATTATCCATTATGTGAAACGAAACGATATAAAAAAGACACATATAATAATATGAGTGTTTATCACCTTTTTACCTATCAAAAAGGTAAAACACATGAATATCACCTTATATGGATAAACAGAACAAAATTACAAAACAAAAAAAAACATGTATTATGAGTGATTATCACAATGTTAGGGATCAAAAACGCCAAAATGTATACAAAGCACCATATGAAAATAATCAGAACAACATAGCTAAAAACGTGTACTATGTTATTTATTTATTTATTTTTTTTTTTTTGAGCTTGTTAGATACTAATACGCTAAAGTGCAAATAAATGGTAAAAGAAAAAAAAATACCAAAAACGTGTATTTTGAATGTTTCTCAGCTTATTTATCAAAACGCTAAAATGCACAGAAAACGCGTTATACTGGAAAGCAAAAAAAAAAATAAATAAATAAAAAAAATAAAATAATAATAATAATAATAATAATAAAAATAATAATAAATAAATAAATAAATAAATTCGTGTCTTCTGGGTGTTTTTGAGGTTTTGTAGAAAAACTAAAAAACGTGTAAAAACACCCTTTCTGGAGAAACAGAACAAAACTACCAAAAAACGTATTTTGGGCGTTTTTGAGGTTCTTAGGTATTAAAACGCCAAAATGCATGCAACGCATCCCGTATGGGGAAAGGAGACGTTATTTCCAGAAACGTGTCATTTGAATGGTTATGAGCATATTAGACAGCAAAACGCTTAAAATAATGAAATCACGGTATATGAAAAAAAAAAAAAAAAAAAACATTATCAAAAAACGTGTGAGTGTTTTGAGTGATGTTTGAGCTTGTTCGGTACCAAATGCTAAAAATAAATGCAAGGTTACCAATATAAGAAACGAAATAATAGTAACAGAAACGTTTATTATTAGTGTTTCTTTTTTTCAGTTTCTTAGTTACCAGAACGCTAAAACACATGAATAACTCTTTATATGGAGAAAGTGAACAATACCAAAAAACGTGTATTTTGAGTGATTACCACAGTAAAATGTATGCAAAGCAACCTATAAGAATAATCAGAACAGCAATGCTAAAAACCTGTAATATCATGGTTTTTGGGCTTATTATGTATCAAAACGGTGAAGTGCATGCAAAGCAACCTTAATGGAAAAAGAAAAAAATATTACCAAAGACGTATTTTGAGTGTTTTATAGGTTTTTACGTACCAAAACCCTAAAAGGCATGGAAAACACGCTATATTTAAAACAAAGCGCCTTTATCAATATCGTGTCTTTTGAGTGTTTTTGAGCTTCTTTCGTACAAAAAGAACACTATAACGCACACTTTTAGGATAAATATTAGGTACCAAAACCCCAAAATGTATGTAAAGATCCCTATATAGCTTAACAAGACGACATTATCAGAAATGCGCTCCTTGGGAATTTATATGCATATTAGGCCGCAAAACACTAACAAGCTTAAAAAAAGAAAAACCCTATATAGGAAAACAATACATCATTCACGAAAATGTCTTTTTCAGTGTTTTGAGCTTTACGTACCAAAAACACATGCGAAACACCCTTTAAGGGGAAACAGGAGGACATTACGAAAAACGTTTATTTTTTAATGTTTTTGAAAATGTTGAGTACCAAAACGCTAAAAAATAATATGGGATACTAAACGATGTTAACAGAAACGTATATTACGAGTATTCGTTTTTTTGGTACCAAAACGTTAAAACACATGAATAGCACTCTATATGAAGAAAGAGAACATTACCAAAAAACGTATATTATGATTGATATCCAAAATGCTCCAGACCAAAACGTCAAAATGCATGCAAAGCACTCTATAAGAAGAATCAGAACACATATGTTAAAAAGAAAAAAAATGTAATATGAGTTTTTTTTTTTTTTTTTTTTTTTTTTTTTGCCTTATCAGGTACCAAATGTTACATTGCATGGAAAGCACCTTATATGGGAAAGAAAAGTATTACCAAAAAACGTGTCTTTTCAGTGCTTTTCAGCTTCTTACGTACTAAAAGGCATGGAAAACGCACATTATTTTATATGTATATGAAAAAAAAAAAGCTTTATCAATAATCGTGAATTTTTAGTTTTTGAACTTCTTTCGTACAAAAACTTTTAAAAGCATACAAAACACCCTTTCTGGAGAAAAGAAGAACATTACCAAAAACATAGGTTTTGAGTGTTTTTAAGCATATTATGTGTCAAAACAGCAAAATGCTTGCAAAGCAACCTATATATTATACCATTACGACATTACTAAAAACGTGTCATTTGGGTATTTATTAGACAACAAACGTTAAAAGGCATGGAAAACACCCTTTATGAAAATATATATATATATATATATATATATATATATATATATATATATATATATATATATATATATATATATATATATATATATATATATATATATATATATATATATATATATATATATATATATATATATATATATATATATATATATATATATATATATATATATATATATATATATATATATATATATATATATATATATATATATATATATATATATATATATATATATATATATATATATATATATATATATATATCGAAAGAGTCTTTTGAGTGTTTTTGAGCTTTTTAAGCACAAAAAAAAAAAAACACTAAAACGCATAGAAAACACCCATTCTGGAAGAACAGAACAACATTATGAAATACTTGTAATTTAAGTGTCTGAACTCGTTAGGTACAAAAACGCTTATAATGTAAGCACAATTATCAAAACATTAAAGTGCAAGAAAAAAAAGTGCATGGGAAAAAAAAATAAAAAGATACCAAAAAACGTATATTTTGATTTTTTTTTTTTTTGTACCCAAGGACTGAAGAGAATGAAAAACCCACTGTGTTGGAAAACAAAAAATTCATTAAAATCGTGTCTTTTAATTCTTTCTGAGCTTCTTTCATACAAAACTCTAAAACGCATACAAAACACCTTTTCAGGAGAAACTGAACAACATTACCAAACATGTGTATTTTCAGTGTTTTCGAGGTTGTTAGGTATAAAACACCAATACATACAAAATACATACAGAAAAACGTATATGGGGCAACGAAACGACATTATAAAAAAAAAAATGTGTCATTTAGGTGTTTATAAACACCTATATTAGGCACGAAAATCCAAAAAGCATGGAAAACTCCATATTTGGGGATACAAATTAACTCTGTCGAAAATGTGCTTTTTGAGTGTTTTTGTGCGTCTTAGGTACAAAAACGTGAAAAATGCATGCAAAATACCAAATATGAGAAAATAAAAGATATTAAAAGAAGATATATCATGACTGTTTTATATCTTCTTTTGTCACATAGCACTATATATGGAGAAACAGTACGACATTACCAAAAAACGTGTATTATAAGTGATTCCCACCATGTTAGGCATAACAACGCCATAATGCATTAAAAGCACACTATAAAAAAAAATCAAAACAACAATGCTATCAACGTGTATTATAAGTGTTTTTGTGCTTGTCAGGTAAGAAAACGATAAAGTGCATGTAAAGCACTGTTTATGGAAAAAGGAAACATTACCAGAAATGTGTTTTTTGAGTGTTTTTCATCTTCTTATGTGCTCAAAAAAATAAAATAAAATAAAGAAATAAAGACACTCAATACAAAAAAAAAATAAAATAACAAAAATATAAAGATTATGTCTTTTCAGTGTTTTTAGATTCTTACGTACAACAACTGCAAAACACAATATCTGGAGAAAAGAACATTACAGAAAAATGTGAGTTTTGAGTGTTTTGTGCTTGTTAGATATCAATATTCCAAATTGCTTTCAAAGTACCTTATATAGGGTAAAGAGATTACAATAAAATAAAGGTGTCATTTGTTTTTTAATGAGCATATTAGGCACCAAAATGATAAAAAGCGTAGAAAACACCCAACATGGAAAAAAAAAAAAACTATATCGAAAACATGTTTTTTTTGAGTGTTTTTAGATTCTTAATTGCCAAAACGCTAAAACACATGAAAAAACATCCTTCACAGACAAGCAGAATAACATTATAAAAAAAAAAACATGTATTTTGAGTATTACTGAGCCTGTTAGGTACCAAAAAACGCTTAAAATGCAGATTAATTACCATCATGGGAAACGAAACGATTTTAACAGAACAGTGTATTATGAGAGTTTATTTTTTTCAGTTTCTTTGTTACCAAAACACTAAAACACATGAACACTTTATATGAATAAACAGAACAACATTTCCAAAAACTCGTATTATGAGAGATGCATACAAATGCATACAAAACACATACAAATGCATACAAACCACACTATGAGAAGAATCGGAACAACTTTGCTAAGGAACGTATAATATGATGGTTTTGGAGCTTGTTAGTTATCAAAACGCTATATTTCATGAAAAGCATCCTTTAAGGGAAAGAAAACAACATTACAAAAAACTTATGCTCTGGGTGTTTTCCATTCTTTACGTACCTAAACGTAAAAAAAAAAAAGCTTGGCAAACACGCTATAATAAAAAAAAAAAAAAAGCAAATTTATCAAAATCGTGTCTTTTGAGTGTTTATGAGCTTCTTACATACAAAAACAATAAAACGCATACAAAAAGCCTTTCTGGATACCCTTGGCGCGAAGCTTTTTTACAAGCACCGCGTACCAGACCCTATCAAAGGCCCAAACTGTCCTCCAGGGCCACCATAAGAATATCCAGGCCTTCGTCCAGGTTATCCTGCCAGCCTTGGGAAAGGAGCGTGAGAAGGTCCGCTGATGAGCGGCCAGGCCGGAAGCCGAACTGCCTGTCTGAGAGGAGGCGGTGTTCACTCAGGTGATGACAGATGACACCTGCCACTATCTGCTCCAGCAACTTGCCTACCACGGAGAGCAGCGAGATTGGTTTGTACTTACTGGGCTCAGACTTTGAGTTCTTCTTGTGGGATGGTACCAACCGCGCTTTCTTCGATATAGAGGGCCACCTGTGTTCCATCAGGTAGGACATGAAGACGCTTGTGAAAGGACTTGACAGCTTACTGGCGCAGCGTTTGAGCAGCTGCGGGCTGACGTCGTCCGAGCCGGTGGCTTTGTCCTCCTCTACTTCCCTCATTAGCCGCTCCATCTATCCACGTGTCACCTGAACATCGGTGACGGTGTAGTCCGTTTCCTGAGAGAGGAGATGTGGACATCTACCCGGATCAGTGACTGACATCTTGTCTGCGAAAAACTCAGCGAGGAAAGAAGCCTTGTCCTCACTACTGTTGCCTGTTGTCCCGTCCAGCCTGGTTAGTGGAGGAAGACCGTCGTGGTGGCCTATTCCTTGCATCTCCTTGACGAGCCTCCACCAGGTCTTGTGGCCAACCCCTTAACCACAGAGTTTTCAAGATTGGTGACTAAATACAACCACAAAGAGATTACTGCCCCGATGCAGGCACAACTAGATTGCTGCATCGATGCAGCCACAACGATACTGTTGTCTGTGCAGCCACAACGAAATGGTTACTTCGATGCAGCCACAACGAGATTGTTGCCTCGATGCAACTACAACGAGGGGATTGGCTCGATGTCACAACGGGATTGTTGCCTAGATGTAGCCACAATGAGATTGCTGCCTCAATACAGCCACAACAAGATCGTTGCCTCAATGCATCCAAAACGAGATTGTTGACTCGATGCAGCCACGAGATTGTTACCTTGATGCAGCTGCAACGAGATTGGCGATTCGATGGAGCCACAACGAGATAGATGCCTCGATTGAGCCATAACGAGGTTGGTGAATCGACGCAGCCACAACGACATTGTTGTCACGATGCTGCACAGTATCGTTGTGCCTGCATCGAGGCAGCAATCTCGTTGTTGCTGCATCAATCCAACCCCCTCGTTCTGGCTGCATAAAGGCAAAAATATCGCTATGGCTGCATCGAGGCAGCAAGCTCATTGTGGCTGCATCGAAGCAACAATCTCGTTGCAGCTGAATCGAGGTAACAAATTCGTTGTGGCTGCATCGAGGCAACAAGCTCATTGTGGCTACATCTCTTTTTATAACTGCATCGAGCCGATCCCCTCGTTTAAGCAGCATCGAACCAATCCCTTCGTTCTGGATGCATCGAAGCAATAATCTCGTTGTGGCTACATCAAGCCAACTCCATCGTTGTGGCTGCTTCGAGGAAGCAAGCTCGTTGTGACTGCATCGAGGAAGCAAGCTCGTTGTGACTGCATCGAGGCAACACCCTCGTTGTAGCTGCATCGAGGCAACAATCTCGTTGTGGCTCCATCGAATCAACCACATCGTGGCTGCAACAATGTCGTTGTGGCTCCATTTAGGTAGCAACCTCGATTTGCTGCATGGAGGTAACAATCTTGGTTTGGCTGCATCGAGCAAACCCCCTCATTGTGGCTGCATCGAGGCAAAAATCTCCTTATGGCTTCATCGAGGCAACAATCTAGTTGTGGCTGCATCGAGGCAACAATCTCGTTGTGGCTGCCTCGAGGCAACAATATCATTGTGGCTTCTTCAAGCCAACCACCACGTTGTGGATGCATCGAGGCAACATTCTCGTTGTGGTTGCATCTAGGCAACCCCTACGTTGATGTTGCATCGATGCAACAATCTCGTTGTAGCTGCATCGAAGCTGCAAGCTCGTAGTGGCTGCATCGAGGCAACAATCTCGTTGTGGCTGCCACGAGGCAACAATCACGATGTAGCTACATCGAGATAACAATCATGTTCTGCCTCCATCGAGACAACAATCTTATTGTGGCTACAGCGGTTCAAAAATCTCACTGTGTCTGAATCGAGACAACAATCTCGATGTGGCTGCATCGAGCCAACCCCCTCGTTGTGGCTGCATTGAAAGAACAATTGCGCTGTGGCTGTATCTAGCCAACCCCTTCGTTGTGGGTTGCATCGTTGTGGCTGCATCGAGGCAACAGTCTCGTTGTGCCTGCATTGAGTCAACAATCTCGTTGTTGCTGCATCGATCCAACCCCTTCGTTGTGGCTGCATCGAGGCAAAAATATCGATATAGCTGCATCGAGGCAGCAAGCTCGTTGTGGCTGCATCGAGGCAACAATCTTGTTGTGGCTGAATCGAGATAAGAAATTGGTTGTGGCTGCATCGAGGCAACAAGCTCATTGTGGCTGCATTGAGGCACCAATCTCTTTTTCTAACTGCATCGAGCCAATCCCCTCGTTGTGGTTGCATCTAGGCAAAAATCTCGTTTAGGCAGCATTGAGCCAATCCCTTCGTTCTGGATGCATCGAAGCAACAATCTCGTTGTGGCTGCATCAAACCAACTCCTTCCTTGTGGCTTTTCGAGGAAGCAAGTTCGTTCTGGCTGTATCGAGGCAACAATCTCGGCGTGGCTATGTATCAAGCCGACACCCTCGTTGTAGCTGCATCAAGGCAACAATCTCGTTGTGGCTGCATCGAGCCAACCCCTTCGTTGTGGTTATATCGAGACAACAATCTCGTTATGGCGTATCGAGCGATCCCCTTCGTTCTGTCTGTCTCGAGGCAATAATCTCGTTGTGGCTGCTTCAAGCCAACCCCCTCCTTTGTGGCAGCTTCGAGGAAGCAAGCTCGTTGTGACTGCATCGAGGGAACAATCTTGTTGTGGCTGCATCGAGGCAACAAACTCGTTTAGGCTGCATTGAACAAAAAATCTCTTTGAAAGTGCATCCAACAAACCACTTCATTGTGGCTGCATTGAGGCAACAATCTCGTTCTAGCTGCATCGAAGCAGGAAGCTCGTTGAAGCTCCATCGAGGTTTTGGCTGTATCGAGGCAGCAAACTCGTTGTGGTTGCATCGAGGTAGAAATCTCTTAGTGGCTGCATGGAACCAATCCTCACGTTGTTTCTACATTGAAGCAATAATCTCATTGTGGCTGCAACAAATCGATCCCTTTTTTTTATGCTGCATCTAGGCAATAACTTCGTTGTGGCTGCATAGAAGCAACAATAACGTTGTAGCTGCATCAATGAAACAGTCTCGTTGAAGCTGCATCGAAGCAACAATCTTGTGGCTGCATCGAGGCAATAATCTCGCCATAGCTGCATCGAGGCAGCAAGGCCGTTTTGGCTGCATCGAGGCAACCATCTCGTTGTGGCTACATCGAACCAACACCTGGGCTGTATCGAGGCAACAATCTTGTTGTGGCTGCATCGAGCCAACCACCTCGTTTTGGTTGCATAGAGGGAACAATCTGGTTGTGGTTGCATCAAGTCAATCTCTTCGTTGTTGTTGCTTGGAGGCAACAATCTCGTTGTGGCTGCATCAAGCCATAGTTGTGGCTGCATCACGACAACAATCATTGTGGATGTATCGAGGCAACAACCTCGTTGCGGCTGCATCGAGGAATCAGTCTCGTTGTGGCGGCATAGAGGCAACAATCTCGTTGTAGCTACATCAAGGCAACAATTTCATTGGATGCATCGAGGCAACAATCTCATTGTGCCTGCATCATGCCAACCCCTTCCATGTGACTGGATCGAGGGAGCAACCTCATTGTGGCAGGATGGAGGCACCAATCTCGTTCTGGCTGCATCGAGCCACCCCCTCTTTGTGGCTGCATCGAGCCAACCCCTTCTTTGTGGCTTCATCGAAGCAACAATTTCTTTGTGGCTGCATCGAGGCAGCAATTTCGTTGTGCCTCCATCGAGTCAAGAATTACGTTGTGGCAGCATCAAGCCAACCCCTTCGTTATGGTTGCATCTCTAACAACAATCTCTTTGTGTTTTCATCTAGGCAGCAAGCTGGTTGTGGCTGTATCGAGGCAACCCCCTTCTTATCTTATCGTTGTGGCTGCATCAAAGGAACAATCTCGAGGCAACAATCTCGTTGTGGCTGCATCAAACCGTTGTGGCTACATCAAGCGGTCGTTGTGGTCGTTGTGGTTACATCAAGCGAACCTCTTCGTTGTTGCTGCTTGAAGACAACAATCTCGTTGTGGCTGCATCCAGCAATTTTTGTGCTTGCAGCAAGATAATAGTCTTTGTGAATGCATCGAGGCAACAATCTTCTTGTGGTTTCCTCGATGCAGGAAGCTTTTTGGGGTGGCAGCGAGGCAACAATCGCATTGTGCCTGCATCAAGCCAATCCCCTCTATGTGGCTGCATCCAGGGAGCAAGCTCGTTGTAGCTGTATGGAGGCAACAATTTCGTTCTGGCTGCATCAAGCCTCCCCCTCTTTGTGGCTGCATCTAGGAAACAAACTCGACGCAGCAACAAGGAGATAGTTGCCTCGATTGAGCCACAGCGAGGTTGGTGACCCGATACAGCCACAACGGCATTGTTGCCACGATACTGCCACAATGAGGGGGTTGGATCAATGCAGCCACAACGAGATTATTGCCTCGATGCAGCCGCAACGGGAGAGTTCGCTCAATGCAGGCAGAACGAAACTGTTGCATCGATGAAGACATAGAGATTACTAGCTCGATGCAGCCACAACGAGCTTGCTGCTCGATGCAGTCATAACGTGATTGTTGCCTCGATGCTGCCATGACGAAGGAGTTGGCTCGATGCAGCAACAACGAGGGGCTTAGCTCGATGCAGCCACAACGAGATTGTTGCCTCGATGCAGCCACGAAAATGTTGCCTCAATACAGCCACAACAAGATTGTTGCCTCAGTGTAGCCACAACAAGATTGTTCCCTCGATGCAACCTCAACGAGCTTGTTGCATTCATGAAGCCACAACGAGATTGGTGCCTCGATGTTGTGGATGCACTGAGACAACAATATCATTGTGCCTGTATCGAGGCAACAACGTCGTTGCGGCTGCATCGAAGCAACAATGTCTTCGTGGCTGTATCGAGGTAACAATCTCGTTGTGGCTATATACAGGCAACAATCTCGTTGTGGCAGCATCAAGGCAACAATCCCTTTGTGGCTTCATCGAGGCAGCAAGCTCATTGTGCCTGCATCAAGGCACCAATCTCGTTGTGGATGCACTGAGCTAAATCACCACGTTGTGGTTGCATTGAGACAACAATCTCGTTGTGGTTGTATCTAGCCAACCACTTCGTTGTGGCTGCATCGAGGCAACAATCTCGTTGTGCCTGCATCGAGCCAACACCATACTTTGTGATGCATCGATGTGATGATTGCATCGATATGATGACGATGTGATTGTGATGCATCGTAGTGGCTGGAGGCAATATCTCGTTCTGGCTGCATCGTGCCACCCCGTCTTTGTGGCGTGGCTGCATCGAGGAAACAATCTCGGTGTGGCTGCATTGAGCCAACCACTTTTTTGTGGCTGTATCGAGGAAACAATTTCGTTGCTGCTGCATCGAGGCAGTAAACTCGTTGTTGCTCCATCGAGTCAATAATCCCGTTGTGGCTGAATCAAGCCAACCCCTTCGCTCTGGCTTGATCGAGACAAGAATCTCGTTGTTGCTGTATCGAGGCACCAGTCTCGTTGTGGTTCCATCGACCCAAACCCCTCGTTGAGGCTGCTTCGATCCAACCCACTCTTTGTGCCTTCATCAAGGCATCTAGTTATGTTTGCATCGAGGCAACAACATCATTGTGGCTGCATCGAGAGAACAATCTCGTTATGGCTGCATCGTAGCAACAATCTTGCTGTTGCTGCATCAAGACAACAATCTGGTTGTTGCTGCATCGAGGCAACAATCTCTTTGTGGCTGCATCGAGCCAATCCCCTCTTTGTAGCTGCATCAAGGCAACAATCTCGCTGTGGCTGCATCTAAGTAGGAAACTCGATTTGGCTGCATCGAGGTAACAATCTCGTTGTGGCTGCTTTGAGCAAACCCCCTCATTGTGGCTGCATCGAGGCAACAATCTCCTTATGACCTCATCGATGCAACAGTCTCGTTGTGGCTGCATCGAGGCAACAATCTCGTTGTGGCTGCTCAAGGCAACAATCTCGATGAAGCTACGTCGAGGCAACAATCTCCTGGTTCCATCGAGGCAACAGTCTCGTTGTGGCTGCATGGAGGCAATAATCTCGCTGTGGCTGCATCAAACCAACCACTTCGTGGTGGCTGCATCGAGGCAACAGTCTCCTTGTAGCTGCATCGAAGCAGCAAGCTCTGTGGCTGCATCTAGGCAACAATTTCGATGTTGCTGCCACGAGGCAATATTCTCAATGTAGCTGCATCGAGGCAATAATCTTGTTATGGCTTCATCGAGACAACAATCTCGTTGTGGCTGCATCGTTGCAGCATTCTCGTTGTGGCCGCATCGAGGAAACAGTCTTGTTGTGGCTGCAGCGAGGCAACAACCTCGTTGTGTCTGCATTGAGGCAACAATCACATTGTGGCTGCGTATCTAGGCAACCCCTTCATTGTGGCTGTATCGAGGCAACAATCTCGTTGTAGCTGCATGGAGGCAGCATGCTCGTTGTGGCTGTATCGAGGTAACAATCTCGTTGTGCCTGCATCAAGCCAATTCCCTTATTGTGGATGCATGGAGACAACAATTTCGTTGTGGCTGCATCGAGGCAACAATCTCGTTGTGGCTGCATCAAGGCAACAATCTCGTTGTGGTTGAATCGAGGCAACAAATTCGTTGTGGCTGCATCGAGGCAGCAAGCTCATTGTCGCTGCATCGAGGCACCAATCTCGTTGTAACTCAATCCAACCAATCCCCTCGTTGTGGCTGCATCAAGGGAACAATCTTGTTTAGGCTGCATCGAGCTAATCCCTTCGTTCTGGCTTTATCGAAGGAACAATCTCGTTGTGGCTTAATCAAGCCAACTCCCTCGTTGTGGCTGCTTCCAGCAAGCAAGCTCGTTGTGGCTGCATAGGGCCATTCGTTGTAGCTGTATCGAGGCAACAATCTCGTTTTGGCTGCATCGAGGCAACCCCTTCGTTGTGGCTGCATTATGGCAACAATCGTGTTGTGGCTGCATCAAGTCAACCCCCTCCTTATGGCAGATTCGATGAAGCAAGCCCGTTGGGGCTGCAACAAGACAACAATCTCGTTGTGGCTGTATCAAGGCAACCCCTTTGTTGTGGCTGCATCGAGTCAACAATCTCGTGTAATCTTGTTGTGGCTGTATCGAGGTAAAAATATCATTCTAGCTCCATCGAAGCAACAGTTTCGTTGTGGATGCATCGAGGGAACAATCTCGTTCTGGTTGCATCAAGGCAACAATCTCGTTGTGGCTGCATCGAGGCACCAATCATGTTACTGCTACATCAAGGCAACAATTTCGTTGTGGTTCCATCGAGGGATCCCTCTCGTTGTGGCTGCATAGAGGCAGGCAACATTCTCGTTGTAGCTTCATCGAGGCAGCAATCTCGTTCTGGCTGCACTGAGGTAACAATCTAGTTGTGGCTGCATCGAGCCAACCCCTTCGTTGTGGCTGAATCCAGGCAGCAAGCTCGTTGTAGCTGAATGGAGGTAACTATCTTGTTTTGCCTGCATCGAGGCAGCAAACTCGTTGTGTCCGCATCGAGGCAAAAATCTCTTTGGATCCAACCCCCACGTTGCTTCTGCAATGAAGCAACAATCTCGTTGTGGCTGCATCGAGCCGACCTCTTCTTAGATGCTGTATCGAGGCAACAATATCGAGTCAATAATAACGTTGTAGCTGCATCAAGGAAACAATCTTGTTGTGGCTGCATCGAGGAAATATTTTCGTTGTGGCTGCATCGAGGAAACCCCCTCCTTGTGGCAGCATCGTGGCAATAATCTTGCCATAGCTGCATCGAGGCCGCAAGGTCGTTGCGGCTTCATCGAGGCAACCATCTCTTTGTGACTGCAACGAACTAACACTTTCGTCTGGGCTGAATCGAGGCAAGAATCTTGTTGTGTCTGCATGGAGCCAACCACCTCGTTTTGGCTGCATACAGGCAACAATCTCGTTGTGGCTGCATCGATCGAAATCCTTCGTTATGGCTATATCGAGCACACCTCTTCGTTGTTGCTCCTTGGAAGCAACAATCTCGTTGTGGCTGCATCGAGCCATTGTTGTGGCTGCATCTAGACAACAATCATTGAGGATATATCGAGGTAACAACCTCTTTGTGGCTGCATCGAGGCAATAATCTCGTTGTGGCTACATCGTCCGGACCCCCTCTTTATGGCCGCATTGAGGCAACAATCTCGTTCTGGCTTAAAGGAGGTAGCATTCTCGTTACAACTGCATCAAGGCCACAGTCTTCTTATGGCAGTATCGAGGAAACAATCTCGTTGTGGCTACAGCGAGATAACAATCTCGCTGTTGCTGCAAGCTCGTTGTGGCTGCATCGAGGCAACAATCTCGTTCTCGATGCATCGAGCCAACCACTTCGTTTTGGCTGCATGGAGGCAACAATTTCGTTGTGGTTTAATTAAGGCAACAATCTCCTTGTGGCTGCATCTAGCCATCTCCCTCATTGTGGTTGCGTAGAGGCAACAAGATCTATGTGGCTGCATCGAGGAAACAATCTCGTTGTATCTGCATTGAGGCAGCAAGCTCGTTGTTGCTGTATGAAGGCACAAATCTCGTTGTGGCCTCGTCGAGCCAACCTCCTCGTTGTGGCTGCATCGAGACAACAATCTCGTTGTGGCTGAATCAAGGAAACAGTTTCATTGCGGTAGCATCGTGGCAACAAGATTGTTGTGGCTGCATCGATGCAAAAATCTCGTTTTGGCTGCATCTAGGTAACCTCCTCGTTGCATCTCGGTGATGCTGCAGCGAGCCAACTCACACGTTGTGGCTTTAAGAAATAAACTCTTTGTGGCTAGATCGAGGCAACAACCTCGTTGTGGCTGCATTGTGGCAACTATCTCATTGTGGCTGCATAGAGGAGACAGTCTCGTTGTGGCTGCAACGAGGCACCAATCTCGTTATCGCTTCATCGAATCAATAATTTGGATGTGGCTGCTTTGAGTCAACAATCACGTTTTGGTTGTATCTAGCCAACCTCTTCGTTCTAGTTGCATCAAGGTAACAATGTCGTTGTGGCTGCTTCGAGCCATCCCGCTCGTTGTTGCTGCATCGATTCAACCCCCTCTTTGTGGCTGCATCAAGGCAACAATTTCGTTGTGGCTGCATCGAAGCAACAACCTCTTTGTTATTCCATCGAGACAACAATCTATTTGTGGGCTGCATCGAGGCAACAATCTCGTTGTGGCTGCATCGAGGCAACAATCTCGTTGTTGCTGCATCGAGGAAACAATCTAGTTTTGGCTTTACCGAGCCAACCACCTCATTGTGGCTGCATCGAAGCAACAATATTCTTGTGGCTGCATCGAGCCAACCCCTTCGTTGTGGCTGCATCAAGGCAAAAATCTCGTTTTGGCTGCATCGAAGCAGCAAACTCGTTGTTGCTCTATCGAGGCAATAATCTTTTTGTGGCTGCATTGACCTAAACCCCCTCGTTAAGGCTGCATCGAGGCATCGAGGCTTCATGGAGGCAGCAGTCTCGTTGTGGTTGAATCTAGGCAACAATCTTGTTGTGGCTGCATCGAGGCATCAATCTCCTTGTGGCTGCAGCGAGGCAACAATATCGCTGTGGCTGCACTGAGGCAGTAAGCTCGTTGTGGCTGCAAGGAGGCACAAATCTCGTTATGACTGAATCGAGGCAATGTTATCGATGCATCGAGGCAACCGTGATGTTGGTGGTGTGTTGATTGCAGTAAAGCCAGTAATATATTATTTAAGTATGGTATATCAATTTATCTTTATACATTGGTGGGTATCTTACATGGATGTCTTAGGCAGAGGATCACACACTCATCATTCACACTCTTAGTTCTGCAAGCCCTTGATGGAAAGGAACAGTATGATAGTGTTATAAATTTAATGGTGTGTGTGTGTGTGTGTGTGTGTGTGTGTGTGTGTGTGTGTGTGAGGAAGAGGAAAAGTAATGTTTATTTATTTATTTTTTTTATGTATTTATTAAATAAAGAGAGAGAGAGAGAGGAAGTAGATGTATGTTGCTTCAGTCCATCCGTTGTGGTAAGTGTTTTTCCTGCATGAAGCCATGAATCACTAGCAAGGTCAGGAGATGGAGAAATGTGGGCTGCATAATAGGATACACAAGTCAAGAGTGCTTGAAGTGGAACTGAATTGCCTGGGACGAGCATATCGGGTGGCAGGATGAAGTGAGTGAGAGAATTGATGGCAAGATTAAAGAGTGAGACTATTGAAGGGGGGTGGACTGTAAACTCCTACTTTGTCGTTATTTCACACACACACACACACACACACACACACAAATATATATATATATATATATATATATATATATATATATATATATATATATATATATATATATATATATATATATATATATATATTTTTTTTTTTTTTTTTTTTTTTTTTTTTTAATAAGTAGGAGGGACAATGGCCAAAGGCAACAAAAATCCAGTAAATAAAAAAATCCCACTGAGATGCCAGTTCCATAAAAGGATTCAAAGCGATAGTCAAAAATTGAAGAATAAGTGTCTCGAAACCTCCCTCTTGAAGAAACCCTGAGGAACACCAATGTTAATAGATTTAGGAGAAGAACAGTGACCGTCTACCACAGCAGCAATAGAATGGTCAGAAAGGAAACTTGAGATGAAGTTACAGAAAGAAGGATAGAAGAAGTAGGAGGGTAGTTTGGAAATCAAAGATTTGTGCCAGACTCTATCAAAAGCTTTTGATATGTTCAAGGCAACTGCAAAAGTTTCACCAAAATCTGTAAAAGTGGAAGACCAAGACTCAGTAAGGAAATCCAGAAAATCACCAGTAGAGCGGCCTTGACGGAACCCATACTGGCGATCAGATAGAAAGTTGTGAAGTGATAAATATTTAAGAATCTTCCTGTTGAGAATAGATTCCAAAACTTTTGATAGGGAGGGAATTAAGGCAATAGGACGGTAGTTTGAGGGATTAGAACGGTCACCCTTTTTTGGAACAGGTTGAATGTAGGCAAACTTCCAGCAAGAAGGAAAGTTAGATGTTGACAGACAGCTGAAAGAGTTTGATTAGGCAAGGTGCAAGCATGGAGGCACGGTTTCGGAGAATAATAAGAGGGACCCCATAAGGTCCATAAGCCTTCCGAAGGTTTAGGCCAGAGAGGGCATGGAAAACATCATTACGAAGAATTTTAATAGGTAGCATGAAGTAGTCAGAGGGTTGAGGAGAGAGAACAACAAGCCCAGAATTGTCCAAGGTAGAGTTTTTAGCAAAGGTTTGAGCGAAGAGTTCAGCTTTAGAAATAGATGTTAATGAAGGAGTTTTTTGGCTAGTTGGAGAACAGACTTGGCATGGTTCCAGGCAGAAATATAAAGTGCATGATATTCTGGTGATGGAAGGGTTAAGTACCTTTTGTGGGCCACCTCTCTATCATGTATAGCACGAGAACAAGCTGTGTTAAACCAAGGTTTAGAAGGTTTAGGACGAGAAAAAGAGTGAGAAATGTACGCCTCAATGCCAGACACTATCACCTCTGTTATGCGCTTAGCACACAAAGATTGGTCTCTGACAAGGAAGCAGTAGTCATTCCAAGGAAAATCAGCAAAATACCTCCTCAGGTCCCCCCCAACTAGAAGCAAAACGCCAGAGGCACCTTCGCTTAGGGGGATCATGAGGAGGGATTGGAGTGATAGGATAAGATAAAGATATGAGATTGTGATCGGAGGAGCCCAACGGAGAAGAAAGGGTGACAGCATAAGCAGAAGGATTAGAGGTCAGGAAAAGGTCAAGAATGTTTGGCGTATCTCCAAGACGGCCAGGAATACGAGTAGTGTTTTGCACCAATTGTTCTAGGTCATAGAGGATAGCGAAGCTGTAGGCTAGTTCACCATGATGGTCAGCGAAGGGAGAGGAAAGCCAAAGCTGGTTGTGAACATTGAAGTCTCCAAGAATATATATATATATATATATATATATATATATATATATATATATATATATATATATATATATATATATATATATATATATATATATATATATATATATATATATATATATATATATATATATATATATATATATATATATATATATATATATATATATATATATATATATATATATATATATATATATATATATATATATATTGTTTCATCCACTAGTCAATGGAGATCAAAAGGTCATGCGTTGCATTCACTTTTAATAAGTAGATCCAACCTGCAAACAGTATTATGTCAAGTGCGACCATCACATATACATATTACCAATGAAGAACAACCATTCACTAGTCACAAGAAAACATGTGTTAGATCAACTGAAGTTAACGAAGAAACAATTGCCTTAAAAACTTACAACACTGGCCTCCAAACACCATAAACACCTAAAGCATCACGGAGCAAGACTGACCAAGCTTGATCCCAACAATGGCCCCATAACAGGCTGCAATAAATAGTCACATATAAACATCTCTTAGGCACCAGCTCACCAGATCATAGTGCCTAGACTGGAATTGTGTGCAGCACTATTGGCTTGTCGCCTAAGGAAGTTTGTTGATGGAATGGACTTTTGATTCAGTAATTACTGATTCTGAAGTTGTGAGAGCCCAAATTCAGAAAGACTCTTTCAGATTTAACACCTTTGTGGCTAACAGGGTTTCAGAGATTCAGACTAAAAGTTCTTCAAGTGAATGAATGGGTTTGGGTGAATTCAAAATGGAATATATCTGATTGGTGTACCAGAGAATGTAACTCTAGTGCATTAGATGAAAATTATGTCTTGCAATTTCTTACAAGGTCTAAATGGGAGTGTCCAATAAGCCAGAATTGTAATGTGGAAGTAACTGATGAGCTGTATTCAACAAAAGGAGAGAACCTGTTAGTAGTATTCAATAAGGACTGTGTTATAAACATCAACCGTTTCAGTGATTATGAAAACCTGATTAATGTGACAACAAGAGTTGCTAAGGTCGCATCAGCAAATATTATTAGCTCAGGGTTTCCAATTGCATTCTGAGGTTTTATACATCTGTTAAACTTTAGAGATTCAAGCTCGAACTTTTGATTGAACAACGATTTCCACTTACTATATGCAGAAGGGCTAATATCATACAGAACCCCTGTATTAGAGCTGCAGCAGGGCGGCTGACGTGGCAGCAAAGGAACATAGCCGCCAACTCTCAGCTACTACTTGTTGCAAGATTACTCGCAAAATGTCGTTAAAAGTCGCTAAAATCATGAGGAAATTCTCAAAAAAAAAGTAGCTAAATAAAGAATATTAATTTTGATAGGGAAAAAAATATAACGAGAGAGAGAGAGAGAGAGAGAGAGAGAGAGAGAGAGAGAGAGAGAGAGAGAGAGAGAGAGAGCGAGAATCACCGATATAATTTCGTAGTACATTTATACTTACAATTTTTGAGTAAAGGCCCCTCGTAATCATGCAGCTTCATCGAGTATCATCGCTAATTAAAACTCGCTCAGGTCCCAGTTGTCTACAGCACTGCAGTGAGAAGTACTTGTAGATGCTTCTTGTGAAGTTGTGTACTTGTAGTTCTTGTAAGCTTCAAGTGTAAATCTTCTTTAGTACATCTTCAGGTAGGGTGTAATTATGACAACATTTTTCTCACTTTGTGAAGGCCATACTTGACAACCAGGACTGCTGTTAGAGTTTCATTGTTCATTCTGTTACATAGCTTGATCTTCACGATGTTCATCTGGCTAAACAATCGTTTAACATCGGCATTTCATTGAGGCAAGGAGAGTACTGTGAGAGCAAGCTCACAGATATCTCTGTAGGGATTTTCTCCTGTGGCGTCCCTGAAGTCTGTTACCTCTGCCTAAAACTGAAGTTTATCATGGGTTTTTTTTTTTTTTTCACACAGTATAATGTCATTCACTTGCCCTCATGGTGGACATCAAGAACTTTAACGTTGTCAGGCAGACAACCACAAACTCAATGCACATCTTGCGAATTTCTGGTTCACCACGAAATTTTCCTTCTTTCATATGCTTTTCGAATTCGTAACACAGACAACAGTTAGGATCCAAAAATCTCTCAATGACCCCAGCCTCAGTATTTTTTTTCCTGGAATTATTACTTTTGAGGACAAAGAGTTAATAAGCTGAACCAAGTCATTCAGTGGTTTTGTGGAATAATTAGTTTCAGCTTCAAACTTCTTGTTTACAAACTGGACTTCTCCAAGAATATGTTTCAGAAATGTGAGGAACGCTTAATTTTTCTTGTCACACAACATTAAATATAGCTGTTTTGCTGTGCAACATCTCTCCTCCCTTCTGGCACTCTCAGAGTTTTCAGTTCATCCCACTGGTTCAAAATTCTGACAAGAGCAGCGTTAATAGACATCCAGCGTGTGTCACATAGGTGTATTAATTTCAGAGATTTCATTGCATCGTTCATCATGGCATACAATTTCTTGTACTTCACCTGCCTCAGAGAAGAATGTGAGAACTAATTGTAGTAATGTTTGATTAAGACTTGTAAGTGCCTGGGTAGATGTTCTTTGGCAGCATGAGAAACTGCCAGCTGCAGTGAATGACGTACATCTTATGAGGAACAGATTAGGATTCTCAGGTTTTAATTTTACATATACACCATTGTTCACTCCGGTCATCACTGAGTTTCTGCAATTTCATTCCATATTTATCAAGAGGTTTCTTGAGAGTATCACATATTGCATCAACATTACACTCACTCAGTTCAACCAAATCTAAGAAAGTTGTCACAAATGTTTTCCTTGATGCAGAAAAGTATCTTATGCCAATACCCAAAAGTTTAGTTACAGAGATGTCATTACTCTCGTCTATAATTAAGCTGAATTTTTTGTTGCCGATGTCATCTTTGAGTTCTTGTTTGAAATGCTGGGTTATCACATTGCAAATTATTGCACTGCACTTCGATCTCTTAAGCTTAAGATCCTTACACCCCTTACTATCACCAAAGCCTGCTTTACACACATCATTCAGATGATCTACCACACACAATGCACAATGCTCAGTAATGAACATAGCCATTTGAGTCTCTGACTTTCTGGAATCATTATCAACTCTCTTAGTCTCAAATAACAAGGTTCTTTGTCTCTGAGAGCTGAATGGCTTCTCTGCCCGCTAATGTTTAGCTGTGGTCCTGTGTTTTTCCAAGTCACTCAGCTATGCAGTTAGTATACAAGCGCATAACTTGCAATATGCCTTGGTATCATCACCCTGTGCCTTACTGAGCCACTTGCTATATTTAGCCATTCCTGCCGAAACCGTTGAGAGTATTTCTTGCTCATTCTCGTAAGCGCTCCACACTGTTATACTCATGGACCTTGTGAGAAAACTGCGGTTACTAAACCGTGGGTCCGTGACTGAGACAAGTAGCCGACTCGCTGTTCGGCCTGTCCTGTACACGTACGATACGCGTCAGTCCACACGACCATCACTGAGGGTTGGGTGAGGAGGGGCAGGGTGGGGATAGGGGTGGACCCTTCCCTACCTCTGTAGCCCCCTCCCAATCCCTCCCCCACCAAGCTCTCCTCTCCAGTGTCAGTGCAATCATTACACATAATTTGCAAAATTATTCAATTAACGTTGTTTCCATGATTGTAATTTACCATAAGTAGTACAAATAATCATTCAGATTCAATGAAAAGTAGCTAAAAAGACACTACGTCGCTCACTTGAAAAATTGGTAGCTAAATCTCACAAAAAAAGTAGCTAGATTTAGCGAATTTTTTTTCGTTAAACTAACAACTCTGCAAAGGAACTGAACCACGTCGGCCGCCTCGACAAATTCGCAGCGACAAGCGTCTACCTAGAGCAACCACTACCAATAATAAACCCAAACATACTTTAATTCGTAAATGTGAATGATTCCACTAAATATACCATAAATTACAATACATATTTTCGACAATGTTGGCGAATATATATATATATATATATATATATATATATATATATATATATATATATATATATATATATATATATATATATATATATATATATATATATATTTTTTTTTTTTGTCACGATCGCTTACTTACTTACGATCGTACGATCCCGGTTATGTTTCGAAGAAAGTGGGCGTTACACTGATCCCGGAAAGTTTTAAGGGTCTGGATTTTTAAAGGCTTCGAGTGCCTACCCGACCTATCCGAAATCGCCAGAATTACACCCTCTCACTGCACCCTTACCTTGATCCAGCACACCTGGAATCACGTCTAATACCGGATCAATGTTGGGGGAGTAGAAAACACGATTATTCTATGTTACAAGCACATATATTAATACTAATAACAATTCACAAACAACATGAGGTAGTACACGTTCTTACATGTCGTTCTCGTCACTTAACACAACACCAGAACCCGTTTACACCTCCACCAGTCACAGAAATATTTCCCCTCAACCGCAGGAATTTACTCAGACGCCATTACCGCGTCCGCAGGCAATAATTCCCGTATTTCACCTCCTCAAACCTTTCAGGAGATTACCACCATCACCAAATATTACCCATAACACCGTAACATCATCCCCAAAATCACCAATACACCACAACACCAGCTTCCAAGGTCAACACCACAACCTCCACTCACAAAATGGCTGCCAGTTTGACCTATGACCCCTTCGAACAGCGTCACCGGCACAACTCAACAACCGAATTTCAGCGGACAAGAGCTCTTGGTACCACGAAAGACTCACTAACCTGATCCTGGATATCAAGGTTATACCGCTACACCATTAATACCTCCACACACCACTCCATCACCAATCCACACCAAGATTCTTCCCTGAGAAACGCCTTCCCTCCGATATACCTCACGACCTAAGGCGCTCTGCCTTCCCCTCCTTGGAATGTGTTGTTGCCCACTCAAGCTCCCCTCGTTTCAACATATTTCCACCTCAATTATACTTCCTCCCTTATACATACAAAGATATAGAGAACTTAAATTACGAAGAGAATAATACTACATGATAAAAAATGGGTAAATAAGCTTTACACTACTTATAACCAATAATAAGGATAATTCCCGAATGGCAGGTAACCGGAACACGGGGGACACTAAGAAAACGTGATCCCATTCAAGGTAAACTCGGCCAATAACATGACATCCCCTTCCCAAAAGAGGCGTGAGGCACCTGATTAGGATGCCTCACGACTAGATGGTGCGCGGGACAAGGCATCGGCAATTGTATTCTCACTGCCTTTTACATGGTGAATCTCTAATCATAGTCCTATAAGACCAAGCACCACCTCATCAGCCTCTGATTGGTGTTTTTCATTTTATGAAAGAAAATGAGCGGATTGTTGTAGGTGAAAACCTGCACAGGCTGTCCCGTCCCTTTGACGTACACTTCAAAATGACTCAAGCTCAGCACTAAGCCCAAAGTCTCTTTCTCAATAGTGCTGTAAGCCCTTTGATATGGTAACAACTTTTTAGAATAATAGGCTATGGGGTGCTCCATTCCCTCATGTTCCTGCATTAACACACCACCCACACCATTCTGACTGGTGTCCACATACAATACAAATGGTTTTCTGTAATCAGGCATGCGCAGCACTGGGACACTGACTAACATTTTCTTAATCTCCACAAAAGCTTCCTCACAATGCTTATCCCAACTTTTGACTTATCCAGCAACTTTGTCAGGGGCATGGCAACATCAGAGAAATTTTTACAAAATCACCTGTAATATCCGCTGGCCCCTAAGAATCTCAGTATCTCCTTCCTATTGGTGGGTGGAGGGAGATTTACAATATCTTTCACCTTGGCTTCCACGGTTCTCACCAACCGTGGTACCTCTCCCAACCTTGAAACCTAAGTACTCCACGTCAGCTTGCACGAAATTACTTTTTGCTAAGTTGACAGTAAGGTTGGCATCATCCAGTCTCCTGAACACTTCCTCCAGCAGCTGCACATGCTCTTTCCAACTCTCAATGTACAACAATATGTCATCTATGTACACAGAACATCCCTTCAGACCCTTCAGTACTCTGTTCATTAATCTCTGAAAAGAACTCCCACTGTTCTTCATCTCAAACGGAAGAACTTTGTACTGGTATAATCCATCCATGGTGACAAAAGCTGATATAGCTTTTGCCCTCTCAGTGAGTCCTACTTGCCAGTATCCCTTTAACAAGTCAATTTTTGTTATGAAGTTGGCACTTCCCACATGATCTTTACAATCATCAACTCTAGGGATAGGGTAGGCATCAGGTTTTGTCACCATGTTAACCTTCCTATAGTCTGTTTAAAAACGGAAACTCTCTTGACCAGGCTTGGGCACCAGTACACACGGCGAGCTCCATGGGTTCTCACTGCGCTCAATTAAGTCATGCTCTAGCATGTACTCTACTTCCTTTCTCATGATCTCCCTTTTCTGTGGGTTAACTCTGTAGGGATGCTGTTTGATGGGTTTAGCCTCCCCAACATCCACATCATGCACCACCACATTCGTTTTCCTAGGTGCATCAGGGAACAAAGAACTGAATCTTCCAAGTATCTCCCTAATCCTTTCCTTCCTTTCTAGCTCCATGTGTCCCAGTTTATCATTTAAATTCCCCAACACAGCTGAGTTCTCTAGCACCATCCCTTCACACCTGCTAAGTTTCACTTCAGACCACTTCTCTTCCGCCTCAATGGTTACATTTACAGCACTCACGGTTCTTACTCCTTCTACTACATCACCTCCATTTTCTCTATCCCTTTCATGAAATGGCTTCAACATGTTTACATGACACAACTGGTTCTTTTTCTTCCTCCCTGGAGTTTTTGCAATGTAATTCACATCACTCATTTTCCTCTCAATCTCCCAAGGCCCGCTGAACCTGGCTTTGAAAGGATCACCCTGCAATGGGAAAAAAACCAAGACCTTGTCCCCAGGCTGGAAAGATCTGGCCCTCGCCTTCTTGTCATACCAGCCTTTCATCTCACTCTGACTACTTTTCAATTTTTCCCGAGCAATTTTCCTAGCTCTCATCAATCTGTCCTTGAAATCAGATACATACTTCACCACAGTAGGGGGCTCTTCTGCCCCTAACCATTTTTCTTTCACCATCTTCAAAGGACCGTTCACCTCATGCCCATACACTAACTCAAATGGGCTGAAACCAGTTGACTCTTGCACACTGTCCCTTAACGCGAACAAGGCTAGTGGCAATGCCTCATCCCACTCAACACTCATCTCCTCACAATACATCCCGAGAGTGTTTTCAAGAGTTTGGTGAAATCTTTCTACACAACCCTGAGACTGAGGATGATAAGCACAGTCTCTGTTCAATCTTTAGACCCCTTAGGATTTCCTTGAACGTGCGAGAAGTGAAATTACTTCCCTGGTCTGACTGCAACACCTTAGGAATTCCTACCCAGTAGAAAAATTTCACCAACTCCCTCACAGTGTTCTTAGAGTTTATACTCCTGAGGGGAATGGCCTCAGGAAACCTGGATGATATACACATAATAGTCAGCAAATACTGGTTTCCTCTCCGGGTCCTTGGTAAAGGACCTACACAGTCTATCACCACCTTACTGAAAGGCTCCTCGACCACAGGTATAAGATGAAGGGGGTCAGGGCGAATCACCTGGTTCGGCTTGCCCACCTTCTCACACAAACCACAAGTTTTACAAAACTTTTTCACATCACCTCTCACTCTGGGCCAGTAAAAGTGACACAGGATTTTCCCTAGGGTTTTTCTGACCCCTAGGTGTCCTGCCAGATTACCTTCGTGTGCTATCTCCAAAATTTTCTTCCTATACACCCGTGGCACCACAATCTGCCTTTTTACCATCCAGTGATCAGAGGTTGGGGCTGTCAGAGGCCACCAATTTCTCATTAATACCCCACTATCCACATAGTAACCCACGTACTCATTGTCAAGCTCACCCAGCCTTTTAGCCTCATTCCAAATAGACTTCAAACTTTCATTACTCTCCTGAGCTTTTACCAACTCGCTCTTTTCTACTAGAAAATCAAGGTTGGGCTCCACCTGGCCTACAACTGGTTCATCACTCGCGCACTCAGGGTTAGTTCGTTTTTCATCAGGTTCTTTGAACAGAACGCCCAGGCCTTCGTCCTCCTGCGTTGCTCCCTCGGTGTTCATGCGTTCCTTCCGGGCCATCGCTCGGATCACTGCGCAGACTGGGAACAATTCAGGCACCTCTGCCTCCCCACCTGCTGAGTTAGGAACTGCTGCCGGAGTGGTGGCTTCTGTCATCCCTATCAGAGGGTTGTCTACCATATGAAATTTAGGGATAACTCGACCTCCAGCCAGGTCATTCCCGACCAGCATATCCACTCCATTTACGGGCAGTGTCTCCTTCACTCTCACCGTCACCTCTCCAGTGACGTATCCACAGTCCAGCCAAACTTTGTGCAGGGGAATACTGAACTTGCCTCCTGCATCCTTGCATGAGACCTCTCTGTCAGTGCTGGTCTCCCCATTCCATGGGAGTACACTACTTAAGATCAGACTCTATTAGCTCTCGTATCCCGAAGAATTCTGATCACCTTCTCTGGACTTCCCTCCAATTTCACTGTGCCCTTACTGGAGAGGTGCTCAAAGCCCTCATCCTTCTGCGGCTCCTCTTGTATCTCTGCATTCATATTCTCCACATACTTTATCAGGTCTCTTTGGGCGGCAACTGCTCCCACTGGCTTCGGCCGTCCCTTCGGACACTGGTACTTCTTATGACCACTACTTTCACATCCAAGGCACTTAACTGCACCTGCATCACCACTACCCTTCTGGTAATAGGTAGTGCTTCTGGCCCTACTCTTGAAGGGCGTAGACCTCACGTTGTGGTTGGCTGGCGGGGACATGGTGTAAGTGTGGGGAAAACTATAGTTGTTAGGGCGGGGCTGGTTTGATCTGTGGACCGATGTCGAGCTCATCTGGCGGTCATTCTTATATCTCTCATGACCATCATTTTTGTTGGAGAATGGCTTTCTCCCTCCATGGTGTTCATCTCCGTTCAGCCCATGGATCGCACAGTACTTGTCAGCTCTGCGTCCGGCTTCCATCACATCTTTCACGTTGTGTGATACGAGCTCATATTTTAAACTGAGGGACAATTGGCTCATTAACTGTTTCATCCGCATAACTGCTTTTATCTCCTCAGCTGTAGTGGCTTCCTCGGCCTTCAGCCACCGGTCCAATTTAAGACCAACCTCTCGAGCCATCCCGAGATAAGTATCACCTGGGCGTTTTGTTGTCCTGCGGAACTTTTCCCGGTACACACTCGGACATAGAAGATTTGATCCCAACACCGCTTCCTTTACCGCTTCATAATCACTCGCTTCTTGCTCACTCAAATTCAAATATACCTCTCGGGCTATTCCCTCAAATTTAGACTGGACTAGTAATGCCCAATCATTTTCATCCCATCCCATCAACTTTGCAGTTTTTTTTTTCAAATTGAACGAAGAAGTTTTCTTCCTCCCCTTCCACAGGGTTAGGCATACTGATGACCTTTCTCTGTCTACTGCCTACCTGCTGAAACGATAATTACTCCCAGTGAGGTCTAAAGCACTGTTCAGGGGGTGCTGTGAACTTATCATTAAACCCAGCTGTGACCTCACTGAACGTTTCCCTTTGTGTCTCACAACACAAGGGGGCAGTCACACCCTGCCCTCTAAAGACAACTCTCTTCCTCCACACAAAACTACAAGCACCTAATAACACACACACCCTTCACTCAAAAATTTTAAAATCATGGCGACTCCTACACCAACCTCGGAGTCTCCATCTGGGGAGGGGACCATAAATGTTCCCAGGTCGGACTGCCTTTCTGTCGACGATCCTAAGTGTTTTGACACCCCCCTCAACTTTTTCTTCATTAACTTCTGCAACATTCGCGGTCTGAGATCTAATTTTCAATCTGTAGAACATCACCTCTCCTCTTCTAAACCTCATCTTCTTTCCCTCACTGAAACTCAGGTGTCTGAGGCAACTGACAGAAGCCCCTTTTCTGTTCCCTCCTACTTTCTCTATCCTCATTTTCGATCCAAAGCTGGATGCTGCGTTTATGTGTGCAATGACTTAACCTGCTCTCGTGCCCACGCTCTTGAATCTTCCGAGTTTTCCACCATCTGGCTACGACTACAGAGTCATTCTCATACTAAATTTATCTGTGCTGTATACCTCTCTCCTAACTCCTCTGACTATAAGAAATTCTTTGACTACTTAGCTTCCAAAGTGGAGCACATTCTGACCCTCTTCCCTTTTGCAGAGATCTCCATTCTTTGAGACTTCAATGTTCACCACCAGCTTTGGCTTTTCTCTCCCTTCACTGACCATCCTGGTGAACTAGCCTACAACTTTGCTATCCTCCATGAGCTAGAGCAATTGGTGCAACACCCTACTCGCATTCCTGACCGTCTTGGAGATACGCCCAACATTCTTGACCTTTTCCTGACCTCTAATTCTTTTGCTTATGCTCTCACCCTTTCTTCTCCGTTGGGATCCTCCGATAAACAATCTCATATCTTTATCTTGTCCTATCACTCCAATCCCTCGTCCTAAACCTTCTAAACCGTGGTTTAACACAGCTTGTTTTCGTGCTATACATGATAGAGAGGTGGCCCACAAAAGGTACTTAAGCCTTCCATCACCAGAATCTCATGCACTTTATATTTCTGTCCGGAACCATGCCAAGTCTGTTCTCCAACTAGCGAAAAACTCCTTCATTAACAGAAAATGTCAAAACCTTTCAAGATCTAACTCCCCTCGTGATTTCTGGCATCTAGCCAAAAATATCTCCAATAACTTTGCTTCTTCTTCTTTTCCTCCTCTACTTCAACCAGATGGCACCACTGCTATCACATATATTTCTAAAGCTGAACTCTTTGCTCAAACCTTTGCTAAAACCTCTACCTTGGACGATTCTGGGCTTGTTCCTCCCTCTCCTCCACCCTCTGACTACTTCATGCCACGTATTAAAATTCTTCGCAATGATGTTTTCCATGCCCTCGTTGGCCTAAACCCTCGGAAGGCTTCTGGACCTGATGGGGTCCCTCCTATTGTTCTCCGAAACTGTGCCTCCGTGCTTGCACCTTGCCTAGTCAAACTCTTTCAGCTCTGTCTGTCAACATCTACCTTTCCTTCTTGCTGGAAGTATGCCTACATTCAACCTGTTCCTAAAAAGGGTGACTGCTCTAATCCCTCAAACTACCGTCTTATTGCTTTAATTTCCTGCTTATCTAAAGTTTTTGAATCTATTCTCAACAGGAAGATTCTTAAACATCTATCACTTCACAACCTTCTATCTGATCGCCAGTATGGGTTCCGTCAAGGCCGCTCTACTGGTGATCTTCTGGCTTTCCTTACTGAGTCTTGGTCATCCTCTTTTAGAGATTTTGGTGAAACTTTTGCTGTTGCCTTGGACATATCAAAAGCCTTTGATAGAGTCTGGCACAAAGCTTTGATTTCCAAACTACCCTCCTACGGTTTCTATGCTTCTCTCTGTAACTTCATCTCAAGTTTCCTTTCTGACCGTTCTATTGCTGCTGTGGTAGACGGTCACTGTTCTTCTCCTAAATCTATTAACAGTGGTGTTCCTCAGGGTTCTGTCCTGTCACCAACTCTCTTCTTATTATTCATTAATAATCTTCTAAACCAAACTTCTTGTCCTATCCACTCCTACGCTGATGATACCACCCTGCACTTTTCCACGTCTTTTCATAGACGTCCAACCCTTCAGGAGGTAAACATATCGCGCAGGGAAGCCACAGAACGCCTGACTTCTGATCTTTCTAAAATTTATGATTGGGGCAGAGCAAACTTGGTATTGTTCAATGCCTCAAAAACTCAATTTCTCCATCTATCAACTCGACACAACCTTCCAGACAACTATCCCCTCTTCTTCAATGACACTCAACTGTCTCCCTCTTCTACACTGAACATCCTCGGTCTGTCCTTTACTTATAATCTGAACTGGAAACTTCACATCTCATCTCTAGCTAAAACAGCTTCTATGAAGTTAGGTGTTCTGAGACGTCTCCGCCAGTTTTTCTCACCCCCCCAGCTGCTAACTCTGTACAAGGGCCTTATCCGTCCATGCATGGAGTATGCTTCACATGTCTGGGGGGGTTCCACTCATACTGCTCTTCTAGACAGGGTGGAATCAAAAGCTTTTCGTCTCATCAACTCCTCTCCTCTAACTGACTGTCTTCAGCCTCTCTCTCACCGCCGCAATGTTGCATATCTAGCTGTCTTCTACCGCTATTTTCATGCCAACTGCTCTTCTGATCTTGCTAACTGCATGCCTCCCCTCCTTCCGTGGCCTCGCTGCACAAGACTTTCTTCTTTCTCTCACCCCTATTCTGTCCACCTCTCTAACGCAAGAGTTAACCAGTATTCTCAATCATTCATTCCTTTCTCTGGTAAACTCTGGAACTCCCTGCCTGCTTCTGTATTTCCACCTTCCTATGACTTGAATTCCTTCAAGAGGGAGGTTTCAAGACACTTATCCATCAATTTTTGACCACTGCTTTGACCCTTTTATGGGACTGGCATTTCAGTGGGCATTTTTTTATTAGATTTTTGTTGCCCTTGGCCAGTATCCTTCCTACATAAAAAAATAAATAAATAAATCCCCGTTGCCTTGAGCACCATTTCCTGCCCTGGTCTCATTTACTTTATTCCTACTTTCTGCTCTAATCTTTTCTATCTCAATCTCTTTTTGTATCTGCCGCAACTCCACTTCTTTCTGCATTTGCTCTTTTCGCAACTCCACCTCTTGCTGCTTCTGCTCCCTCTGCATCTGTAATGGTTCTTTCTGCATCCGTATTTGAAGTTTCATTAACTCAAATTTTTCACTGCTAGAAAGGCCATCTGTTCCACCAAAAGCACCCATGTTTATCTCACTGACCTCAGCACCTTCTTTTACACTCTCCCCATCATTATCTTCACTTTCACCACCATCATTTTCAAACCAGCTCCTCTCTACAAGAGCATTTTTCAACTCCGCCTGCATTTCCTCCTTTTCTTGGATTTCAACTCCACTTGAAACCTGTCAGCCACTGACCATAATTCCTCCCTCGTTAGTGTGTACAAATTATGCACACTCCTCGACAGAAGGAACATTTCAATACGTTTAGTGGCCATGGTTACAATCACTACACTCCACAAAATATTCCTCCAAATATTCACCACAATACATACACAGTTTTAAAGAAATATTTCACACAGGTAAATTCCTCCCAACTACAATTACCATGTAACACTCGTTACACTCCACAAATGTTCAAAGATCCCGGACAGGCCCCCATATTCTGTCACGATCGCTTACTTACTTACGATCGTACGATCCCAGTTATCTTTCCAAGAAAGTGGGCGTTACACTGATCCCGGAAAGTTTTACACAAAACTTTTTTGTTAGCCTTAACAATCTCTGCTAGCTAACAGAAAATCACTAAAAGTAATGCACCAATGCTTAACTAGCAAATGTTAGCTAGTAAACAGTTGTTTGTCAAGTCCCGCTAAACAATGAAGTTAGCAGCTTATGAACATGTAAATGGGCATATTATTAAAAATTGCACACATAAAACAGTGTTATTAATGCAGCTGTTCAAATTTTATTAATATAGTATCATGATAGCACATAAATAACGTATATAATGTTTTTTTTAGGAGTACTTATTAACCAACGACAGATATTTTTGGACGAAAGCGCATCGCGCCGTATGTTTGTAGACAGTGTGCAGGCGGCCGCGCCACAGACAAATCTTCCTACAGAAGACTCAACAATTACTTCAGAGGATATAGACACGGCAGAAGAACCACAGAAAAAGAAAAGGAAACCAAACTGGTCACAAGAGGAAACACTCCTCTTGGTCAACGTGATAATGGAAAAACAATTGATTATTAATGGGCGATTTAAACCAAGTTTAAGCCACAAGGACAAGAGGGAGGCATGGCAAAGCATAACTGATGCCATTAATGGAACAAATCCACTGACTAAGCGGACTGTAGAAGAAGTTGAAACCAAATGGTTTTCTGTGCCCTCAAAATCGAGGAAGATAATTTCGGCAATAAAGGCTGAATATAACCAATCAGGTAAGATTAACTTGTTACTGTATACTCTTCCGTTTTAAGAAGTTAACATAAGCGAAATAGTTTTCACGTTATTCATATTGCTTATTCACCTCAATCAACTTGTCACAATTACTTTCATTAAGGTAGAAATTTAGCATTTGAGTGTTCCTTCTCACAGTATTAATAACATGCATATAATTTAACAAAGATGTATTGCAAGTACTGTAGCAGTCAAATTCAGTGCAAACTTAGTCATACATACAAATTATATTGCACTGTAATGTGTAGTGATATTGTCTATTTGCAGCTTTACAGTACTTTGCTAAAATATGATTAACTATTATTGAAGGTGCTGGTGGCCCCCAAGCTCCTCCACTTGACCCAGTAGACATGAAAGTTGAGGAATTATTAGGGGAGAAGAATGCAACTGTGATAGGTGTTATTCAGAATGATCTCGGTTTTCATACGTTGAGGTAAGATTCTTGCATTTTTTTTTTTTTGTCCTGTGTACTGTATTGGACTTTCTATTGTGTAGTGTACCACAATTTTAGCCTAACATTTGCATTGATATAATTTTATCAGATAGTTCATCCTTCAGCAAGGCATTTTTACATACTGTACTGTAGTTGATATGCACTTTTCTCCTTGTGAGATTAAATTAGTTGCATGTTTTTAACTGTGGTAAATTTATGCAATGGTTTTAGGAAGCTGCAGACCCAGCAACGGCAAGAAGACACTGAAGAGTTGGGAGAAGAACCACCCCAGCAACAGGTAGAGGATGATAGTGAACTCCCTCAGCTTCATTGGCAAAGTGTCCAAGTCCAGCCCCAACCACAACAATCTTCGCACAAGGCCCAGCACTTAGAACTCTTGGAGGATGGATCCTTTATAGAATGCACCATAACTGAACCTGAAACCTCTGCGGCCCAACCAAGCATATCAACACCAAAACTAAGAAAGTGTTCAAGTGTCAGTGATGAGTATGAACAATACAAAGCTGAAAAACGCAAATTGAAACTTGAAAAGGAAAAGTTAAAAATTGAAAAAAAAAAGGAAAGTAAAATTGTTAGCATTGAAGGGAAACATTGAACTTAAACAGAAGTTAATGATGGCTGAAACTGAATATTACCAGTCTTTGACAGCAAAAAATATGAAAAATTAATATGTGAATTGTATAGGCTTCATTTTTGGTACAGTAGAAATTTATGCTGAGGAAATAAAAATATATTATTTTATTTATTAAGATTTTACAGTATATTCCAGTATTATTAACAAGATTGAATCTCATGAAGATTGTCCACCCTAGAGTACCCAACTGAAAATTGTCCACCCGAGCCGCACTCTCATTAAGATTGTCCACTTCAGCTGCTCTCGGCATCCAACACCAAAGTTTAGGTTAGGTTAGGTTAGGGAATGGTCGGATCAGCTGAAGATTGTCCACCCCCAGTCTCGCTCTCATGAAGATTATATACTGTAGCATGTATGTAAAGGAAAAAAATACAAATTATATTATTTTATAAACTGTATTTGTTTCATTTTATCTTTCACTTTTGACTTTAAGTGGAAAAAAACTTGTTAGTAGAGAGAGAGCACTGCAACAACAATCACACCTTCATGATACTTCACTCAGCCACTGGTCTGCTGCAATATAAATTAATGTACAAAAATTTAGTAGTTTAGAAAATAAGACTGGCACCAATCACAAATATTTATGCACAGTACTGCATCTCTGAGCAAGGGTAATTAAGTACAGTACTGTACTGTACTGTACTTAAACATTTATTAATTTAGTGAACATATATTGTAATGTATACAGTATACTGTATTGTACAGTATACAGTACAGTACATTCAGAAAAGTTGATAAGGATAAGTAGCACATACCTGAAATGAAGATTGGCAATATAATCTCGAAATGGATGTCCGTTACGGCCAGCTGGTCTACCAGGATTAGGAGGTATCTCTGCTTCACCTGGCTCTTCTTCATCTGCACCTACGTCCCCTTCAGCTGCATCGTGGAACATTTCCTCTTCCTCGTTGATAGGCATTGGAATGTTAAACTGCTTACACATGTTGTGAAGCAGAGCACAGACATAGACGATTTTGCATGTCTTCTCTGGGGACAATCGCACTTCACCATGAAGTGCATGGAACCGTTGCTTGAGCTGGCCAATCCCCCTCTCTACTACACAACGTGTCCTCTTGTGTGCTCTGCAAGAATTGTTAACCATCATAAGGTGAGGTATTGCAGTATATACAGTAGCATCTATAAGCTGCATAGTGTTGAAGAGGAAATCTGTACTGAAGAGGAATTCTATACTGTACTGGTATTTTGGTTGTTATCACATTAAGTAATGACTACTACCTAGACTGGAGAGGACAATACCTCCTTTAAAATAAACTGTACTATATAGCATAAGAAACATGATTTTAACTTACTTGTTATAGTTTGTCTGAACGCCAGCCAGAGGGTTTAGATAAGGCGTCAGCAACCATTCCTTGCAAGGATAACCACTGTCTCCTAGAAGGTAGCATCCAGCTGGGACATAATTTTGTTCAAAAAGTGCCTTCAAGCCAGACTCGTCCAATATCCTGGCATCATGTACTGAGCCAGGCCACCGTGCCAAAACATCAAGTATCCTGTACTTGGCATCGAATACGACTTGCACATTGATGCTGTGGTATCGTTTTCTATTTACATATAAATGTTCATCGACACTGGGAGCCACAATTCTAATGTGTGTGCCATCTATGGTACCCACAACACCGGGAAACCTATAGTCTTCCATGAACTCTTCTTGTTTCACTTGCACTTCTTGGCGAGTCAATGGGAATTTTACAAATTGAGTTACAATGTCTGGTTCTGACAGTGCATCAATTGTTTGAGTAATGACACGGCTGATTGTTGCTTGTGAGGTCCCAAAGTCGTCAATGCTGCACTGCTGCATTTTACCCGTGGCCAAATATCTTAGGGTAATTGCCACCTTTGTCTCAGGACTCAGTGGTTGATTCCGTTCTGTACGGGATTGAAGTTTGTCCCTCACTAAATCAGCCACTGTTATTATACCAGCACGGTTCATCCTGAAGCGTTTGATGAGTTCGTCGTCATTGTACTCGTTGAATACGTCCCGTCGCTGTCGATACACTCGCTGTCGTCTTTGAAGTTGTTGTTGTTGCTCTGCCATCTTCTCTACTAACAGGAATTTGTTAAGAGCCTAATAGTCCTCCACAGCACTTTTACCTTAATAGTACTTTTAAGGCCCTAACAAGTTTTCTGTATCCACTGTTAGTGCTTAACAGCAAAATGTTGTTAGCCTTAACAGGAATTTGTTACCCTTAACAGCTATTTGTTAATGCTAACAAGTTTTGTGTATACGGGCCCTGGATTTTTAAAGGCTTCGAGTGCCTACCCGACCTATCCGAAATGCCAGAATTACACCCTCTCACTGCACGTTTACCTTGATCCAGCACACCTGGAATCATCTCTAATACCGGATCAATGTTGGGGGAGTAGAAAACACGATTATTCTATGTTACAAGCACATATATTAATACTAATAATAATTCACAAACAACATGAGGTAGTACACGTTTTTACATGTCGTTCTCGTCACTTCACACAACACCAGAACCCGTTTACACTTCCACCAGTCACAGAAATATTTCCCCTCCACCGCAGGAATTTACTCAGACGCCATTACCGCGTCTCCAGGCAATAATTCCCGTATTTCACCTCCTTAAACCTTTCAGATTACCACCATCACCAAAAATTACCCATAACACTGTAACATCATCCCCAAAATCACCAGTACACCACAACACCAGCTTCCAAGGTCAACACCACAACCTCCACTCACAAAATGGCTGCCAGTTTGACTTATGACCCCTTCGAACAGCGTCACCGGCACAACTCAACAACCGAATTTCAGCGGACAAGAGCTCTTGGTACCACAAAAGACTCACTAACCTGATCCTGGATATCAAGGTTATACCGCTACACCACTAATACCTCCACACACCACTCCATCACCAATCCACACCAAGATTCTTCCCTGAGAAACGCCTTCCCTCCGATATACCTCACGACCTAAGGCGCTCTGCCTTCCCCTCCTTGGAATGTGTTGTTGCCCACTCAAGCTCCCCTCGTTTCAACATATTTCCACCTCAATTATACTTCCTCCCTTATACATACAAAGATATAGAGAACTTAAATTATGAAGAGAATAATACTACATGATATAAAATGGGTAAATAAGCTTTACACTACTTATAACCAATAATAAGGATAATTCCCG
>NC_087152.1:23759254-23841754 GCF_035594125.1 Scylla paramamosain | reverse complement strand
AATAATACTGATTATGCCTCAGTTAAGAAAGGTATTATAACGCCATATTCCATTATAACAGAGGGTTACAGACAAAAATTTTGGAATCTTTACAAACTCCAACACCAGACATACTTGGAGTTCCCATCAGATAAGTACAGAGCGCTGCAAAAGTGGGTTAAGTCGGCTTTAATCACCACATATGACTAGCTAGTAAACCTGATCGCCTTAGAGGAATTTAAACGCAAGGTGCCTCATTCAGTTGTAATGCACATCACCAGCAGAGACGAGACAGACTTACTTAAAGCTGCTCAAATTGCAGACTTCACCATCCAGGTCCCATGAGAGAGAGGAAGGGTGAGTCAATTGTAAAGTCCGGTGCAGGTGCTGTAAATAATAGCAAGTTGGTCGTTAGTAGCAACAAGTTCTCTCCAGTGTGTTCATTTTGCAAAAAGCCTGGCCACCTCATAAGAGATTTCCCTAATCCCAAATGCAAAGTAGCAAAAGGTGCTTTTACTAAACCATTGACCATTGACAGGAGGAGGCAGTAGACACTTGCCGAAACTATAATTACTCCCAGTGAGGTCTAAAGCACTGTTCAGGGGGTGCTGTGAATTTATCATTAAACCCAGCTGTGACCTCACTGAACGTTTCCCTTTGTGTCTCACAACACAAGGGGGCAGTCACAGCCTGCCCTCTAAAGACAACTCTCTTCCTCCACACGAAACAACAAGCACCTAATAACACACACACCCTTCACTAAAAACTTTTAAACTCATGGCGACTCCTACACCAGCCTCGGAGTCCCCATCTGGGGAGGGGACCATAAATGTCCCCAGGTCGGACTGCCTTTCCGTCGACGACCCTAAGTGTCTTGACACCCCCATCAATTTTTTCTTCATTAACTTCTGCAACATTCGCGGTCTAAGATCTAATTTTCAATCTGTAGAACACCACCTCTCCTCTTCTAAACCTCATCTTCTTTTCCTCACTGAAACTCAGGTGTCTGAGGCAACTGACAGTAGCCCCTTTTCTGTTCCCTCCTACTTTCTCTATCCTCATTTTCGATCCAAAGCTGGATGCTGCGTTTATGTGCGCAACGACTTAACCTGCTCTCGTGCCCACGCTCTTAAATCTTCCGAGTTCTCCACCATCTGGCTACGACTACAGAGTCATTCTCATACTAAATTTATCTGTGCTGTATACCTCTCTCCTAACAACTCTGACTATAAGAAATTCTTTGACTACTTAACTTCCAAAGTGGAGCACATTCTGACCCTCTTCCCTTTTGCAGAGATCTCCATTCTTGGAGACTTCAATGTTCACCACCAGCTTTGGCTTTCCTCTCCCTTCACTGACCATCCTGGTGAACTAGCCTACAACTTTGCTATCCTCCATGACCTAGAGCAATTGGTGCAACACCCTACTCGTATTCCTGACCGTCTTGGAGATACGCCCAACATTCTTGACCTTTTCCTGACCTCTAATCCTTCTCCTTATGCTGTCACCCTTTCTTCTCCGTTGGGCTCCTCCGATCACAATCTCATATCTTTATCTTATCCTATCACTCCAATCCCTCCTCAGGATCCCCCTAAGCGAAGGTGCCTCTGGGGTTTTGCCTCTGCTAATTGGGGGAACCTGAGGAGGTATTTTGCTGATTTTCCTTGGAATGACTACTGCTTCCGTGTCAGAGACCCGTCTTTCTGTGCTGAGCGCATAACAGAGGTGATAGTGTCTGGCATGGAGGCGTACATTCCTCACTCTTTTTCTCGTCCTAAACCTTCTAAACCTTGGTTTAACACAGCTTGTTTTCGTGCTATGCATGATAGAGAGATGGCCCACAAAAGGTACTTAAGCCTTCCATCACCAGAATCTCATGCACTTTATATTTCTGCCCGGAACCATGCTAAGTCTGTTCTCCAACTAGCCAAAAACTCCTTCATTAACAGAAAATGTCAAAACCTTTCAAGATCTAACTCCCCTCGTGATTTCTGGCATCTAGCCAAAAATATCTTCAATAACTTTGCTTCTTCTTCTTTCCCTCCTCTACTTCAACCAGATGGCACCACTGCTATCACATCTATTTCTAAAGTTGAACTCTTTGCTCAAACCTTTGCTAAAAACTCTTCCTTGGAGGATTCTGGGCTTGTTCCTCCCTCTCCTCCACCCTCTGACTACTTCATGCCACGTATTAAAATTCTTCGCAATGATGGTTTCCATTCCCTCGCTGGCCTAAACCCTCGGAAGGCTTATGGACCTGATGGGGTCCCTCCTATTGTTCTCCGAAACTGTGCCTCCGTGCTTGCACCTTGCCTAGTCAAACTCTTTCAGCTCTGTCTGTCAACATCTGCCTTTCCTTCTTGCTGGAAGTTTGCCTATATTCAACCTGTTCCTAAAAAGGGTGACCGCTCTAATCCCTCAAACTACCGTCCTATTGCTTTAATTTCCTGCTTATCTAAAGTTTTTGAATCTATCCTCAACAGGAAGATTCTTAAACATCTATCACTTCACAACCTTCTATCTGATCGCCAGTATGGGTTCCGTGAAGGCCGCTCTACTGGTGCTCTTCTGGCTTTCCTTACGGAGTCTTGGTCATCCTCTTTTAAAGATTTTGGTGAAACTTTTGCTGTTGCCTTGGACATATCAAAAGCTTTTGATAGAGTCTGGCACAAAGCTTTGATTTCCAAACTACCCTCCTACGGTTTCTATCCTTCTCTCTGTAACTTCATCTCAAGTTTCCTTTCTGACCGTTCTATTGCTGCTGTGGTAGACGGTCACTGTTCTTCTCCTAAATCTATTAACAGTGGTGTTCTTCAGGGTTCTGTTTTGTCACCCACTCTCTTCTTATTATTAATTAATGATCTTCTAAACCAAACTTCTTGTCCTATCCACTCCTATGCTGATGATACCACCCTGCACTTTTCCACGTCTTTTCATAGACGTCCAACCCTTCAGGAGGTAAACATATCACGCAGGGAAGCCACAGAACGCCTGACTTCTGATCTTTCTAAAATTTCTGATTGGGGCAGAGCAAACTTGGTATTGTTCAATGCCTCAAAAACTCAATTCCTCCATCTATCAACTCGACACAACCTTCCAGACAACTATCCCCTCTTCTTCAATGACACTCAACTGTCCCCCTCTTCTGCACTGAACATCCTCGGTCTGTCCTTTACATATAATCTGAACTGGAAACTTCACATCTCATCTCTAGCTAAAACAGCTTCTATGAAGTTAGGTGTTCTGAGACGTCTCCGCCAGTTTTTCTCACCACTCCAGCTGCTAACTCTGTACAAGGGCCTTATCCGTTCATGTATGGAGTATGCTTCACATGTCTGGGGGGATTTCACTCATACTGCTCTTCTAGACAGGGTGGAATCAAAAGCTTTTCGTCTCATAAACTCCTCTCCTCTAACTGACTGTCTTCAGCCCCTCTCTCACCGCCGCAATATTGCATATCTAGCTGTCTTCTACCGCTATTTTCATGCCAACTGCTCTTCTGATCTTGCTAACTGCATGCCTCCCCTCCTTCCGCGGCCTCGCTGCACAAGACTTTCTTCTTTCTCTCACCCCTATTCTGTCCACCTCTCTAACGCAAGAGTTAACCAGTATTCTCAATCATTCATCTCTTTCTCTGGTAAACTCTGGAACTCCCTGCCTGCTTCTGTATTTCCACCTTCCTATGACTTGAATTTCTTGAAGAGGGAGGTTTCAAGACACTTATCCACCAATTTTTGACCACTGCTTTGACCCTTTTATGGGACTGGCATTTCAGTGGGCCTTTTTTTTATTAGATTTTTGTTGCCCTTGGCCAGTATCCTTCCTACATAAAAAAAAAATAAAATAATACCACGAAAACAGACCCCTCTAACAAGTTATTTAGCCCATTTATGTCAAAAGGATCAGTCTCTTTTGGTGATAACTTAATATACTCAGTAAATATCATGAGGGATACTGCGGGAGGCCAGTCACTTGTACTAAAATAAGCAGTCCCTGGAACTGAAAAAAAAAGTATTGTGTAAAGTGTAAAAGGTGTATTTAAAGGATTTTCATGATCCATTTCCTCTCTTGTTAGCCAGAGTACACCTTGACAGTCTTATAGTGAAGGGAGAAGTGAGTGTTGGGGTCAGTAGTGATCAATCTTTGCCCATACCTAATGCTGAGTTTTTACTGGCTAATGACTTGGCCGGTGGTGCAGTCTTTCCACCCCTTATTATTAAAGACTCACCAGTCCCATATAATCCTACAGGGGAATTTGAGCGGGAATTTGTTTCTGGTTTGTGCCGTGACCCAAGCACAAGCAGCTCAGAACAATCCCGTTGCTACTTAGTCTTTGCCCAAATCTCCGAATCCTCCAGCTCAAGTGAACCTCTCTCAGTGGCCCAAAAATAGAATGAATCAACCATGTTTTTTCGGGGGTTTGTCAGGTACCAAAACGCTAAAGTGCATGCAAAGTAACCTTACATGGGAAAAGAAAACAACTTTACAAAAAACGTACCTTTTGAATGCTTTTCTTCTTACGTACCAAAACGCAAAAAACCATGGGAAACACGCTTTTTTAAAAACAAAACAACTTGATCAAGATCGTGACTTTAGAGTGTTTTTGATCTTCTTACGTATAACAATGTTCAAACGTATGAAAAAAAAAAAAAAAACTTTGGAGAAACAGAATGACAATAACAAAAAACGTGTGTTTTAAGTATAACAAAACGCCAAAATGAATGAAAAACACCCTATATGGGATAACGACACAATATTATCAGCAACGTGGCATTTGGGTGTTGTTTATATGCATTTTATACACCAAAACACTATAAAAAATTGAAAACACACTATATAACAAAACAAAACATTATCGAAGACGTGTCTTGTGAGTGTTTTTCAGTTTCTTTTCGAACCAAATCTCTAAATTACATGCAAAACACAGAGAAACAGATGAATATAAAAAAAAAAAAAAAATGCATGCAAAGTACCCATTATGGGAAAGGAAGCGACATTAACAGAAACGTGTATTATAAATGTTTTCAGTTACTTGCACGCCAAAACGATGAAACACATGAATAGCACTTTGTATGGAGAAACAAAACGACATTACCAAAAACGTGTTTACAAAGCACAGTATGAGAAGAATCAGAACGACAAAATGCTAAGCTGCATGGAAAAAAAAAACCTTATATGAAAAAAAAAGAAACATTACCAGAAACGTGTTTTTTAGTTGCTTTTCTGCTTACTTACAAAAAAAAAAAAAACTTAAAAAGGATGAAAAACACGTTATATTGGAAAAGGAACTTTTTTTTTCAAAATCGAGTCTTTGGAACATTTTTGAGCTTCTTACATAGAAAAACGTTAAAAAGCTTACAGAACACCCTTTTTGGAGAAATCAAATTACATTAACAAAAACGTAGTTTTAAGTGTTTTGAGCTTTTCTTAGGTACCAAAACGCCAAATTGCATACAGAGTTATATTGGGGAACAAGAGGACATTACCAGACATTTGGGAGTTTATGTGCGTTTAGGCATCAAAACGCTAAAAAAAAAAAAAAAAAAATGGAAAACATCCTATATGGGAAAACAAAACAACATTGTGGGAAAAGTCTTTTCTGAGTGTTTTCGAGTTGCTTTACGTACCAAAACACAAAAACACATGCAACACACCCTTTAAGGGAAAACAAAACAACATTGTCTAAAAACGTTTATTTTGTGTGTTTTGAGTTTTTTTAGTACTAAAAAGTAAAAAAAAAGAAATGCATAGAAAGCACCTATTATGTCAGGCGAAACGACAATAAAAGAAAAGTTTAATATGATTTTTTTTTCTTTTTTTTTAGTTTCTTAGGTACCAAAACGCTAAAACACATAAATAGGACTCTATATGGGGAAAAAAAAAGACCATCACCAAAAACGTGTATTGTAGGTGATTTAGGTGATTACCACCATGTTAGGGACCAACACGTGAAATTAATGCAAGGCACCCTATAAAAAGAATCGAAACTATATTGATAAAAACGTGTAATATGGGTGATTTCGGACATGTCAGGTACCAAAACACTAAGCTCTAAGCTAGTTCATGGAATGTAATTTACGTGATAAAGGAAAAGAATAATACCAAAAACGTGTCTTTTGATAGCATTGTTGTTTTGATTCTTTTTATAATGTGCTTTCTACGCATTTTGGCGTTGTTATGCCTAACATGGTAATCACTTTTAATACACGTTTTTGGCAATGTCGTACTGTTTCTCCATATAGAGTGCTATGCATGTGTTTTAGCGTTTTGGTACCAAAGAAGATGTAAAATAGTCATAATATACGTTTCTTTTATTTTTTTTCCTCATATTGGGTATTTTGCATGCATTTTTACCGTTTTGGTACCTAAGAAAAACATATTTTCGACAGTTTTAAATTGTATTTCTAAATATGGAGTTTTCCATGCTTTTTTTTTGCGTTTTGGTGACTTGTACGTTCATAAACGCCTAAATGACGCTAAATAAATGCCTAAATAAACGCCTAAATGGTTTCGTTACCCCATATACAGTACGGTTCTTTTTATGCATTTTGGTATTTTATACCTAACAACGTCAAAATCATTGAAAAACACACATTTTTGGTAACGTTGTTCTATTTCTCCTGAAAAGGTGTGTTTTTATGCGTTTTAGAGTTTAGTACGAAAGAAGCTCAAAAAGACTTAAAAGACATGATTTTAGTGAAATTGTTTTCTTTTCCAAAGCGTGTTTTTCATTTTTTTTAGCTCTTGGGTACGCAAAAAAGCAGGAAAATTACATTCATATATATATATATATATATATATATATATATATATATATATATATATATATATATATATATATATATATATATATATATATATATATATGTAAAAGTGTTTTGCATGCACTGTAATGTTTTCATACCAATATATATATATATATATATATATATATATATATATATATATATATATATATATATATATATATATATATATATATATATATATATATATATATATATATATATAACAACTCGTATTTCATATTACACATTTTTTGCATTTTTTTTCTTCTTTTTTTTGTTTCTTCTTGTAGGGTGCTTTGTATGCATTTTGGCGTTTTTGTCCCTAACTTGGTTGTTATCACTCTTAATGCACTCTGTTAATGCTGTTTTGTTTATCTTATCAAGTGATAGTCATGTGTTTTAGCGTTTTTGGTAGTAAGAAGTTGTAATACACTTATAATACTCGTTTCTCTTAGTATTGTATCGTTTGCCATGATCATAAATTATAAACGTTTTGGTATCTAACAAGTTCAAAGACACTCAAAATACAAGTTTTTCATAATGTTGTTTTGTTCCTCCAGAATGAGTGTTTTCTATGCATTATAGCGTTTTTGTGCGTAAAAGTTAAAAAAAAACAATCAAAATATTCTAGCGATAATGTAATTCTTAAACGCATACAAAACACCATGACCAGAGAAACAGAACAACCTTACGTAAAACAGGTGTTTAAAATGTTTTTGAACATGTTAGGAATCATAACGCCAAAATGTATGCAAAGATCCCCAAACGGGGTAACGAGACGATGTTATTATTATTGGACTATATTTGCCTGCTTATGGGCTTATTAGGCACTGAAATGCTCAAAAAGTATAGAGAAAATTATATGGGAAAACAAATTTACATGATCTAGAACGTATATTTTTAGTGTTTTTTTTTTTCAGATTGTTTGTAGAAAAATAATAAAAATACATCGAAAGTACTAAATATGGGAACTGAAAAGATATTAGCAGAAACTTGAATTATGAGCTTCTTACGTAGTAAAATAGTAAAACACATTACCAGAAACGCGCTCCTTAGGATTTCACGTGCATATATATATATATATATATATATATATATATATATATATATATATATATATATATATATATATATATATATATATATATATATATATATATATATATGAAAACAAAACAACGTTCTCGAAAATATGCCTCTTCAGTGTTTTGGAGCTTCTTTACGTACCAAAACGCAAAAACACATACAAAACACCCTTTAAGGAGAAACAAGAACATTACCAAAAACGTGTATTATGATTGATATCGAAAATGTTCTGGACCAAAACGTCAAAATGCATGCAAAGCACCCTATAAGAAGAATCAGAATACCTATGCTAAACTTTCAAACGCATACAAAATACCTTTTCTGCAAAAGAAGAACATTACCAAAAACGTAGATTTTGAGTGTTTTTAAGCTTGTTATTGAGAAAACAGCAAAATGCATGCAAATCACCCTATATAGGATACCATTACGACATTACCAAAAAAAACGTGTCAGCTGGGTGTTTATTAGACAACAAGACGTTAAAAGGCATGGAAAACATCATTTATGGAAAAAAAAAAAAATATATATATATATATATATATATATATATATATATATATATATATATATATATATATATATATATATATATATATATATATATATATATATATATATATATATATATATATATATATATATATATATATATATATATATATATCGAAAGAGTATTTTGAGTTTTTTTTTTTTTTTCTACGCACAAAAACGCTAAAATGCATAAAAAAAAAGAACCATTCTGGAGAAACAGAAAAACATTATGAAAATTTTGTATTTTGAATGTCTTTGAACGTGTTAGGTACCAAAACGCTTATAATGTATGAACAATAACCATTATGGCAAACGATACAATATTAATAGAAACGTGTATTATGTGTTTTACAGCTTGTGACCTACCAAAACCCTACCTACCAAAACACATAATTATCACATGATAATATAACAAAAAAATAGAAAACATTACCAAAAATGTGCATTAAGAGTGATGACTATGTTTGGGATGAAAACGCCAAAATGAATATAAAACACCCCACAAAAAAAAACAAAAAAAAACACCCATTCTGGAGGAACAGAACAACATTATGAAAAACTTGTATTTTGAGTGTCTTCGAACGTGTTGAGTAACAAAACTCTTATAATGTATAAACAATAACCATTACGGCAAAAAAACGCTAAAAACATGCGTTTTGAATGTTTTTGAGCTTGTTAGGTACCAACACGTTAAAAATGTATAAATATCCAATATGGGCAACGGAACGATATTAAGAGAAACGTATATTTTGATTTTTTTTTTTGTTTCTTAGGTACCAAAACGCTAAAAATACTTGAAAAGTACTCTATATAGAGAAAGAGAACAACATTACCAATAAGATGTATTATGAGTGATTACCACAATGTTACAGACCAAAATGCGAAAATGCATGCAAATCATCCTGTTAGAAGAATCGAAACAACAATTCTAAAAACGTGTTATATGAGTGTTTTTGAGCTTGTCCGATACCAAAATGCTAAAGCGTATGCGAAGCACCTTATATGGTAAAAGAAAATAATATTACCAAAAACATTTCTTTTGAATGATTTTGAGTGATTTACATATAAAAAATATGAAGAAAATTTTTGAAGAACAAAACACTTCTATCAAAATCGTGTCTTTTGAGTGTTTTTGATTTTTTTTTAGAAAAACGGAAAAAAAGAGAAAAAAAAAACATACAAAACACCCATTCTGGGAAAAAAAAAAAATAGAACAACAGTATAAGAAATGTGTGTTTTTTGAGGTTGTTAGATCCCAAAACGGCAAAATGCATGGAAAGCTCTCTATATGGGTTAAAGATACGACATTACTAGAAACGCGACATTAGGGTGTTTATGTGCGCATTAGGCACAAAAACGATAAGGATGGAAAATCCCCTATATGAGAAAATAAAAATAAAAAAAAATGCAAGCAAAATACCCATAATTGGAGACGAAACAATATTATCAGAATTATGTTTTTCAACGAGTTTTTCACCTTTTTATCTAATATAACGCTAATACAAAAGTAGAACTTTATATAGTTAAACACAACATTATCAAAAACGTCTATTATGAGCGATAACCACCATATTAGGGACCAGAAAGCAAACATGCTTTAATGAAGAATCAGAACAACAGTGCTAAAAGCGTGTAAAACCAAACCAAAACGCTAAAATGTATGGAAATGGGAAAAAAAAAATTACCAAAAAACATGTGTTTTGAATGTGTTTTTTTTTCAGTTTTTTACTATTACAATGCTAAAAAGTATAGAAATTACGCTATATTGGAAAAAAAAAATATGAAAGTCGTGTCTTTTGGGTGTTTTTGAGCTTTCGTACAAAAAATCTAAAACTCGTACAAAACACTATTTCTTGGGAAACAACAGTATTATTTTATTATTAGTTTTTATTTTATTTTTTATTTTTTCTACTGTTTTTGAGCTTGCTAGGCAATAAGACGCCAAAATAGATGCAAAGCAATTCATATGGGCTAATAAGACGATATTACCAGTCACATATCATCGAGGTGTTTATGAGGAAAAAAAAAAAAAAAAAAGGCTGAAAAACACCCGATATGGTAAAACAAAACATTATCGAGAATGTGCCTTTTCATTGTTTTCGTTTTTACCAGAACAGCAAAATGTATACCATGAAAGAAAAATCAGAACGACAATGATAAAATCGTTTAATACGAGTGTTTTTTGGGGGAGGTCTGAAAGTTATTTAAAACCTAAAATGGAATCAAATCAATGGGAAGGGGAAATAATATGAACAAAAACGTCTTATGAGTTTTTTTTTCAGCTTTTTTACGTATCAAAACATAAAAAAAAAAATAAGAAACACGCTATATTGGAGTGTATATTGAGTGTTTTTGGGCAACTAACTTACAAAAAACAAAAATCCTTTCGAGAAAAGAACAATATTACCCCCCAAAAAAGCGTGTTGAGTGTTTTTATTTTTAATCTTGTTAGTTATTAAAGCAGCAAAATTTATGCAAATCATCCTATATGGAGTAACGAGACGATATTATCAGAAACGTGTCATTTAGGTATTTATGAGCGCATTAGGCAGCAAAATGCATAAACAAATTTGAGAACTTGTATGAAAAATATAAAATATTATGGAAAAAGTTCCTTAAGAATGTTTTTGAGCCTTTTAGGTACCAAAACGATAAAAATTGCATGCAAAGTGCCAAATATGGGAATGGAAAAGAAGTTAAAAGAAACGTGTGTTATTGATTTTTTTTTCCAGCTTCTTTGGTACCAAAACACTAAGACACACAAATGTCACTCTATGTGGAGAAACAGATTACAAAAAAAAAAAAACGTGTAATATACACGTGTGATTACCAAAATGTTAGAGAGCAACACGGCATACTGCATAAAAGCACTATAAAAAAAATAAGAACAACAATGCTAAAAAAAACGTGTAATATAAGTCTTTTTGGGCTTGTCAGCTACTTAAAGATAAAATACATACAAATAATCCATTAAGGGGAACGAAAAGATATTAACAGATACGTGTAATATGAGTGCTTTTCACCTTCTTGGCTACCCCAACGCTAAAACACATAATACCACCTTATATGGATAAACAGATCAACATTAACTAAACCGTGTATTATGAACGATTACCACCATCTTAGGGACCAAATCAGCAAAATGCATATAGTGCACCCTATCAGAAGAATCAGAACAACACAACTAAAAACGCCCAATATGAATGTTTTTAAGCTTATTAAGTACTAAAACACGAAGGTGCATGTAAAGCACCTTTTATGGGAAAAGAAAACAGTATTGCCAAAGACGTGTTTTATTTATTTATTTTTTTCATTTTCTTACCAAAACGCTTTAAAAAAATGAAAAAAATAAGTTATATTGAAAAACAAAATAAATTTATGAAAATCATGTGTTTCAAGTGTTTTTGAGCTTCTTTTGAATAAAAACGTTAAAAGGCATGCAAAACATGTTTTCTGTAGAAATATTACAAAAAAAACGTGTTTTTTTTTCTATCTCGTTAGGTATCAAAACTTCAAAATGCATGCAAATATCACCCAATATGAAATATAGAGAGAATAATCCCTGAAACGCCTCATTTGGGTGTTTATGAGCGCATGAGGCACCAAAACGATAAAAAAAAAAGTATGGAAAACATAATATATGGAAAAAAAGTATATCGAAAACTTGTATTTTGAGTGTTTTACAGCTTTTTAGGCACCAAAACCCTAAAAAGTGCATGCAAAGTGTTTATATATATATATGTAGATATATATACTCGTATATATATATATATATATATATATATATATATATATATATATATATATATATATATATATATATATATATATATATATATATATATATATATATATATAATTTTTTTTTTCGTATTTTTTCATGTTTTTGGAACTTCTTAAGTACAAAAACGCTAAAAAGCATACAAAACATCCTTTCTGAAGAAACAGGACAACATTATGTGAAACGTGCATTTTGATTGTCTTTGAGTATGCTAGGTACCAAAACGCTTAAAATTAATGCAAAGTACCCATTATTGAAAATGTAGTGATATTAACATAAACATGTACTATGAGTGATTTTCACCTTCTTAGCTACCAAAACACTAAACCACTATACCACTTTATATGAATAAACAGATTAACCTGACTTAAAACATGTATTATGAAGAATTACCACAATGTTGGGGACCAAAACGGCAAAATGAATACAAAGCAGCGTATAAGAAAAATCAGAACAACAATGCTAAAAGCGTGTAATATGAGTATTTTTGAGGTGCCAAAACGTTAACGTGCATGCGAAGCACCTTTTATGAAAAAGAAAACAGTATTACCAATAACATGTAGTTTTTTTTTCAGCTTCATACGTACCAAAACATTTAAAAGCATGGAATACACTTTAGTGTTCTTTTTTTTTGTGTGTGTGTGTGTGTGTTTGAGCTTTTTTTCGTATAAAAACGCTAAGACGCATACAAAACACCTTTTCTAGAGAAACAGAATAACATTAACATAAACGTGTGTTTTGAGTGTTTTTGTGCTTGTTAGGTATCAAAACGCTAAGATGCTTAGAAAGAACCCCCCATATGGGATGACGCTATTACAAGAAACGTCCCATTTGGGTGTTTATGACCGTATGAAACAGCTAAACGCTAAAAGGCATTGAAAACATACCATGAGAGAAAAAAAATTAACATTATCGAAAATTTCTATTTTGAGCGTTTTTCTGTTCCTTAGGTACCAGAACAGGAAAAATGATGTTTTAACAGAAACGTATATTAGTAGTGTTTTTTTCAGCTTCTTTGGTGCCAAAACGCTAAAACACATTAATAACGCTCGACATGTAGAAAAATATTATTACCAAAAACCACTATAACGAATGATTACCACTATCTTACGGTAAAAAAACGCCAGAATAAATACAAAGTACCCTTGAAAAAATGCTAATAACGTGCAATACGAGTTTGTTTTTTTTTGGGGGGGGTTTGTCAGGAAGAAAAATGTTAATATGCATGCAAAGCACCCTATACAGGTAAGGAAAAAATAAATAAAATCGTGTCTATTAAATGTTTTTTTTTCAGATTTTTACTTACCAAAACGCTTAAAAAATGAAAAACATGCTACATATGAAAGCAAAATAACTATCAAAATCGTGTTTTTTTTTTTTTGTTGTTTTTTGAGCTTCTTTTGTACAAAAACGCTGAAAAGCATATATATATATATATATATATATATATATATATATATATATATATATATATATATATATATATATATATATATATATATATATATATATATATATATATATATATATATATATATATATATATATATATATATATATATATATATATATATGGGTACTTTCCATACATTTTAAGCGTTTTGGTATCTAACCCGCTCACTCTCAAAATACTTTTTTTTTCATGATTTTGTTCTATTTCTCCAAAAGTTTTTGTATATATTTTAGCGTTTTTTTTTTTTTTACGTACGAACCTCAAAAACACTCAAAAGACAGGATTTTGATTTTTTTTTTTTTTGCAATATAGCGCGTTTTCCATCCTTTGTAGCGTTTTGGTACGCATCAAGCTAAAAAACACTTATAGCACACGTTTTTAGTAATGCTTTTCTCTTTCTGCAGAAAGAGTATATATATATATATATATATATATATATATATATATATATATATATATATATATATATATATATATATATATATATATATATATATATATATATATATATATATATATATATATATATATATATATATATATATATATATATATATATATATATATATATATATATATATATAACAAATTTGAGTGTGATCGGTTTCGGTACCAAAACGCTTAAAATTTTTTTTTTTTTTTTTTTTTTTTTAATGTAGGAAGGATACTGGCCAAGGGCAACAAAAATCTAATAAAAAAAAATGCCCACTGAAATGCCAGTCCCTAAAAGGGTCAAAGCAGTGGTCAAAAATTGGTGGATAAGTGTCTTGAAACCTCCCTCTTGAAGGAATTCAAGTCATAGGAAGGTGGAAATACAGAAGCAGGCAAGAAGTTCCAGAGTTTACCAGAGAAAGGGATGAATGATTGAGAATACTGGTTAACTCTTGCGTTAGAGAGGTGGACAGAATAGGAGTGAGAGAAAGAAGAAAGTCTTGTGCAGCGAGGCCGCGGAAGGAGGGGAGGCATGCAGTTAGCAAGATCAGAAGAGCAGTTAGCATGAAAATAGCGGTAGAAGACAGCTAGAGATGCAACATTGCGGCGGTGAGAGAGAGGCTGAAGACAGTCAGTTAGAGGAGAGGAGTTGATGAGACGAAAAGCTTTTGATTCCACCCTGTCTAGAACAGCAGTATGAGTGGAACCCCCCCAGACATGTGAAGCATACTCCATACATGGACGGATAAGGCCCTTGTACAGAGTTAGCAGCTGGGGGGGGTGAGAAAAACTGGCGGAGACGTCTCAGAACACCTAACTTCATAGAAGCTGTTTTAGCTAGAGATGAGATGTGAAGTTTCCAGTTCAGATTATAGGTAAAGGACAGACCGAGGATGTTCAGTGTAGAAGAGGGGGACAGTTGAGTGTCATTGAAGAAGAGGAGATAGTTGTCTGGAAGATTGTGTCGAGTTGATAGATGGAGGAATTGAGTTTTTGAGGCATTGAACAATACCAAGTTTGCTCTGCCCCAATCAGAAATTTTAGAAAGATCAGAAGTGCATGGAAAGTACTCATTATGGGAAACGAACCGATGTTAACAAAAACATGTAATTTGATTTTTTTTTTTTCACTTAGCTACCAATACGCTAAAACACATGAATACTACCTTATATGCATAAAAAAAAAAAAACATAATCAAAAATGTCTATTAAGAACGATTGAAAATATGTTAGGCACCAAAACGCCTAAATGCTTATAAAACAGCATATAAGAAGAATATATATATATATATATATATATATATATATATATATATATATATATATATATATATATATATATATATATATATATATATATATATATATATATATATATATATATATATAAACAATGCTAAAAACGTGTATTATTAGTGTTTTCGACCTTGTTAATTACCAGAACGCTAAAGTGCATTGAAAACACCTTTTAGTTGAAAAGAAAATAGTACTAAAAATATGTATTTTGACCTTTTTTCTGCATTTTACGTAGCAAAACGCATAAAAAAAAATGGAAAACACGTTATATTGGAAAATAAACATTGTCAAAGTCATGTCTTTTGAGTGTTTTTGAGTTTCTTTCGTACAAAAACGCTAAAACACACACAAAATACCCTTTCTACAGAGACCGAACTACATTACCAAAAACGAAACGATATTAATGTCATGTACAAAAATGTACAAAAATGAGATAACGAGACGACATTAACAGAAAGTGTCATTTGTGCGTACTAGGCACCAAAACGGTAAAAAGAACAGAAAACACCCAATATGGAATAAAAAAATAAATAAAAAAAATAAATAATAACGAAAACGTGTCTATTCAGTGTTTTTGAGATTCTACACCTACTAAAACCTCAAAACACCTGGAAAACAACCTTTTTCGAAAAAAAAAAAAAAACATTATGAAAAACGTTTATCTTGAGTGTCTTTAAGATTGTTCGGTACCAAACTGAAAATGCATGCAAAGTACCCATTATGGAAAACCAAGAGATAACAGAAATTTGTAATAAGTGTTTTTCACCTTTTTAGCTTTCAAAACACATGAATAACACTATATATGTTACAAACTAAAATGCAAAAATGGATTAAAAAAATACCTATAAAAGAGAGAGAGAGAGAAAAAAAAACAATGGTAATAACGTGTCATATGTTTTTGAGCTTGTTAGGTACTAAAACGCTAAAGTGCATGCAAAGCACTCTTTATAAGAAATGAAAACATCATTGCCAAAAAACGTGTATTCCAAGTGCTTTTCAGCCTCTGATATATATATATATGTTACAGTCAATACCTGAATCCAGACAATTTGTAAAGTGACTTATTTTTTCAGGCAATTTGTGAACTGCCTGGTTAGGTTAGGTTAGGTTAGGTTAGGTTAGGTTAGGTTAGGTTAGGTTAGGTTAGGTTAGGTTAGGTTAGGTTAGGTTAGGTTATAACCTAACCTAACCTAACCTAACCTAACCTAACCTAACCTAACCTAACCTAACCTAACCTAACCAGGCAGTTCACAAATTGCCTGAAAAAATAAGTCACTTTACAAATTGTCTGGATTCAGGTATTGACTGTAACATATATATATATATATATATATATATATATATATATATATATATATATATATATATATATATATATATATATATATATATATATATATATATATATATATATATATATTATTGTGCTCAATAAGGATAATTGCACATTAACGTTAATGGGCGAGGTCATTTTGCTTGTTAATCATAATGGACAAACGAAACTGCCCACTTGGAATAACTTGCTCATTAACGTTAGTGGACCACCAGTAACGGTAATGGGCAATTTTAGAGGGCGGGTGGCGTATGCGCGCGCGTGTGTGTTTGGGGCGTTCGGGGTGTATATAAAAAGAGGCGTTAGTTGGAGCAGATAGTTGGGTGCCGCCGCTGCTGCTGTTGTGTGCACTGCTGCTGCTGCTTCTGCTGCTGTTGTTGTGTGCGTTGTTGCTGTTTTTTTAAGTGCGTGCGGATTTCAATTGGTTTAAAAACCGACCAATCTTATTAATACTGTAATGGATCGAAGAGAAACTCAGCGGGAAAAAGTTTTATAACTTTATTTCTTCCGAAGGGCGCTTTTTCTACTTCAAGGAAATTAAAACATTATATAAAACGCGTCGTCGCGGCAAAGGAGGGTGATATAAAAAAGTATCCTCTTGATTATGCTCTGTTAAATAGGTACGACGTTGCAAGAATTGGGGGTAGGTAAAGAGATTCTTATCAAGAGGAATTCCATTGACCCATATATATGATATATAGCTGAAACAGAGGTGTTTGATGTAATTTACGACGCCCACGTCAATGTCTGCCACAGAGGACAGAAAAGAACTTATTGTGAGGTTAAAAAGACCGTTGCCAACGTGACCCGGGAACAAGTTGCCCTGTTTTTATCCTATTGTGTAACATGCGTGGAGAAAAGGTCGATCAAGAAAAATAAGAGAGTAGTAAGACCTATCACGAACAGCGGCTACAACGAAAGGGGGCAAGTGGGTTTAATAGACATTCGATCTTCCAAGACCACAGATAATTACTGCTTCATATTACATTATCAAGATAATTTTACAAAATTTTGCGTATTAAAGGCTTTGCATTCAAAGCAAACCTCTGAAGTTTCACACCATCTCTATGATATATTTACTCTCATAGGGGCATCAAAAATCCTTCAAAGCGATAACGGCAACGAGTTCGTTGGAGCCCCACTAACAACAATGATGCATACATTTTGGCCTGAGACAAAGCTTATCAGGGGATCCCCAGACATCCTAAGAGCCAGGGATATGTGGAAAAGGCCAACGGCGACATAAAAATGATGTTATGGGGATTGATGCGGGAGAAGAACATGTTTAACTGGGTGGACTTGCTCAAGCAGGTGCAATTAACCAAAAATACTGTCAACCATAGAGTAATTGGAATGTCTCCCTACGAAGCAATGTTCGAGCAGAAGCACGCATCACCTATGAAAATCACAGAATAGGTAAGAAATTGTGTTTTTAGCTTAATTATGAAATTCATTGATAGATTAGAGAGTTTTGGTAGGTTGATTGCTTTACACAAATAACCCAAACATTTTTTTTTAGGAGACTGACTACGAAGGGACTGATCAACAACAACAATAACAACAACCATGGGATCAACAGGTTTGTTTCTCGTACAACTTAGCTCATGAATTGCTTTGTTTCATAGATTAAGTGAGTCCTTTACACGTAATTTAGCTAGGCGATTTACAAAAGTGAACAAAATATCACAATTTTCTTTCATAGATGGAGATTGAGGAAGAAGACGGAGCGGGGGTAGAACAGGAGCAGTAGCAACAAAAACCATCATGGGATGAACAGGTTTGTTTTTCGTACATCTTTGCTCATGAATTGCTTTGTTTCATAAATAAAGTAAGCCATTTATACATTACAATTTATACATATACAATTTCTTTTTCATAGATCGGTCGCAGGGAAAAAGACTGAGTGGGGGTACAACAGCAGCAATAGCAGAAACAATAACCATCATGGGATCAACAGGTTTGTTTCTTGTACATCTTTGCTCATGAATTGCTTTGTTTCATAGATGAGGCCTTTATACATTATTCGGCTTGGCAATTTCATAGATGGGGTCCAGAGAAAAAGACGGAGACGGGGTACAACAACAGCACCAACAACAACCATGATGGGATGAACAGGTTTGTTTCTCGTACACCTTTGCTCATGATTTACTTTGTTTCATAGATGAGGTTGAGTCATCATTATTCGGCTTGGCAATTTACATAAATGAACAAAAACTTTAATTTCTTTTTCACAGATGGGGACCAGGGAAAAAGACGGAGAGGGAGTACATCAGCAGCAAGAGGAGGAGGAGGGAATACAAGAACAAGAAAAGCAGCAGCGGTTATACAATGAAGAGGTGAATTATCCATAAATGACCATATTACCATATGTCTACTTTACTCCGAAAAAAATAATTTGATTTACCTTTTCCAACAGGTAGAAATTTCTGGAGATGAAGAATTGGTAGAGGATGAGGAAGAACTGTAAATGAACAACATTTGGAAAATTTTATAAAGGTATGTAGAGGTATGATGATTATATCTATAATGAGTTTTTATTCCTCAGTATAATGACTTATTTATTCATAAGTTAATCTTACTTTTCTTTTTCTTTTTATAGATCAGACAACGAGTGAGAGATGGGATCGAACAACAAGCATCTAAGTTGATTAAACCTACTTTTTCCTATTCTTTACATCCCGAGTTCAACGACTGTGTCAACGTCATGATTCCTTAGATGGATCGGCCGAGAAAGATGAGCATGCAAAATTTTGTTGGAGTAATTGTGGGCATCGAAGAAAAAAAAAAAGGACACAAATTATACAGTGCAGTAACAGAATACGGTTTTATAAGGCTATTACTCTCTCGCAATCAATTTGAAATATGCCGCCGAAGGAATGTGATAGATATCGAGACGGTGAACAGAGAACGGACAGTATCCATCAGAAATAGCTTCCGCGGAAGCGATATAGGGCAGCGAGGAGCCCTCCTCCAATGTTTGTCACTGTGCTACAGATTTCTGTAGGACAATGCGCTGATTTTGCAAGAGAAGGGGCTTATTGTGTACGGAACGGTGTAAGCATAGGCGTAAACCCAAAACCGGTCGCATCAATCAAGAAACTGCCGCTAATTTTAAATGTTGCAATACATGAAAAATAAAGTTATAGACGTTTTCTGTGTGTTTTTATCCAAAACAATGTTTACATATAGATGGAATTGTAAAATTTTATTCTCGTTGACAATGGAATCCCTCTTAACAAAATCACCCTACCTTTCTTCTTCTTGACGTCAGCTAAGCACGGAAACACGCGGGGGGTGGTGGGGGGGGGGCATGATGTCAAGGCTGGCAGGAAGGGAAGGGAAACGCCGCCCGAATATGTTGCCTTGGCCTTGGCTGTGGCTCAATGACACGTGCTTAGGCTTAGGGAGAAAGAGAGAGAAGGCGGGACGGCAGTGGGTGGGCAAGAGAGCGGCGACGGTGAAAGAGGAGTAGTAGTACGGCAGTGTGCCCAAAGACTGTGCCTGAATTTGTAGGAGTGACAGGTGCCCGTGTCAGTGAGGAGAATGAATAGACAGACAGACATAGAGAGAAAGACGTGCGGGTTGCCTGTGTGTGCTGGGCGATGCGTCACTATTCTCTCCCCTCGTTTATCTTTACCGATATAATACAGCGCTGCTTTAAGTGACAAGTGTTGATATTTCCCCTACCTAAGCCTTCCTAAGTGTCTATGATTCTGTCGAGCAATGACCTTTATAACACAACACCTTTATAACAAACGTACCCGTGGTAAGTTTTCGTGTGTTTAGCACGTCCAGCCATGCCCCTGGACTTCTCACACTAAACGATGTGTGTGTAATGAAACTTGTATAGAGATCGTGGTTACTCAAACCGTGAGGTAAGTACGGTGATAAAAAAATGGTCTGAGAAGTATCGGAATATTTATTTTATGGATGTCGAGAGGGAGAGAATCAGTGAAGGTCGCGGGATTAGGGTGGCTGGCAGCACGGTTGGTATAGCCCCACTCTGGGAGAAGGGAGGAGCGGAATGCATGGAGGACACACTGGGGAGTAGAGAAAGCATCCATCTGATGAAGGAGAGCGAGTCAGGGGTGACAGAGTATGGGTGGAAACCCGCCGAGAACAAGAAACGTATTGCTATAGATGACACTACCGATTCTATAAATAACTCATTGCGCCGTCGTATTGTAACGTAGGCGCAGTAGCGACACCAAAGTGTCGTATTAACTAACCTTTGACAGGCTAAAACCTACAAAAGTTCATTAGAACCCATGGAACTCAAATTCTACAACGACAATCAGAATGCTAGCAATCTCAGTGGATTCATACTTATATTATTGAAAATTTAAATTGAAAGGAAAAACGAAACAAATGCATACATTTAACCGACTTTTATTAACAAAACTAAGCAGAAAAGTCAACTTCGTCATCATTACAATCCCTTCTAGAGTCCGGCGATGCCGCTACTTTTGTTGTCGCAATCGCGTCAGTAGACGTTCTCTGAGATTTCACAGGTACCTCCTTAGTTTCATCCTCCTTGTCTTCTCTCTTTCTCTTCATTCTTTCCTTTGTCATCTCCTCCTCTGTTTCGTAGTCTTCTTCAAGAAATCTTTGGCAGAAAGAGACAAAAACGACTTTTTTGCGCACCTTGCCCTTTTTAATATCCTTCCCTTCGACCTCTTCCATAACGTTGAACGCCACCTGCTTGTCCTTGCTCTTGTCGCCGAAAGCCAAGTAGTAGTCTCCGCACACCACCGCTGACTTGATTGAGAAAATAAACAGATGAATGTTCACCTCCTTTTAGTTTAGAGTGTTCACCTCCTTTTGAACCGCTAAACTTGAACCCATTTAGGTTGTAAACTAGTGTAGAATGTCTTTTTGTTAATGCCCATCAGAAAAGCCACGTTCTTGTTTTCCAGGCAGTACTGAGCGTACATTCTCATCATCATTCTAGACTCTTTAGACGCGCTGACCGAAGAGATGCCGGGGTTGGTAGTCGTATCGTTCTTCTTGTAGTGCTCTAACGCTTTGGCGATCAGGGGGCTGATTATCAGCTCGCCAATGTTCGTCATGAGATCGGCCACCCTGTTCTTGAACACCTCTATCGTTACCATCGGGTGATGCTTGCTACGATCCATCTCTTTGTTGCGTTCGTTAATGCGCATGGGCAGCGCGGCAATCCTAGCGCCGTACTCCCTAATCGAGCAGCCCCTGCCGTTGGCGTTGGACAACATTCTGTCAGACGGCTGCAACTCCAGGTTCTCCTTTCTAAATTTGAGCGCCTTCTCAGAGTTGCCGGCTTGCATGGAAGTAATGGCCTTCACCCTCTTGTCTTTGTTGTCGGGGTCGCTTACTCGCCCCTGAATGGCAAACTTATCCATTTAAAGTGTGTCTTGAAGCCAGGGCGTCTCACCGACAGAACGTTGTTGCAAAACATTTCATGAAGTCCCGCCAACGGATAGCACTTATTGTAAGTGTCGAGAGCGTTAGGGTCACAAGATAGGTAATCGTACGTCTTTGTGATAGACTGAGGAAGGCTAAGCTTCTTTCCCGTAGTATTGCAAGCAATCCCGTGAATCTCATTATCCAGTTTGTCCATCCATAGGAAATTAGGAGGGATGACACGATGGCTGTTTTGCTTTTGCTTGGTAGTGTCCGGCTCATACTTGGGACCGAACTTGGCCCTCGCGTTATCTTCCCTCACCCTGTCCGCCCAAGCCGAGCAGTTGCAATAGTTTCAGCACTCGCAGATGGTCTTGTCCAATCTAAACCTGCAGTTGGTAAAGGCGGCGTGGGAAATACTAGTCTCCGACCCCATACTCGTACTTGTTGTTGGTGCCTGCCAACAGACGGATGCGCTTCTATATGTTTCTCAGGCGCAAGCAGACCAAGTTAGCAAAGAGACCGGTAGCCACCCTGTATAGATTGACCGGATTGAACATGATTATGTTGACGGCCACCTCCGAAGAGCTTTTGAAGCAAGTGGCTTGATCGTCCCTGATAAATTCGGTATCGTCGATCTCGACAGAGTCTTCGACCTCTTCACATTTGGCGTTTAAGAACCGCACCATGCATCCATCAGTTTGCTATTTTCATATCTTTTACAGGGCACCAGAGGAACCACCGAGTCCATAATGTCATAGACAGACTCTTTCTTGTCGCAGATGAACATGTTCTCGGCGGCAGCCGCAGCAGCGCCCTTGTCTTTACTGTTGCTGTCACTGGTACCCGATATTTAGTCGTTAAGGAGGTCGTCAAACGTATTGTTGTTGTTGTTTAGTGTATCGTCCAAGCCGGCCTCAGTTGACACTTTGCTGTTGTCAAACTCGGGCATGTCCATTCCGCTATTATTGATAATGGCACTCAGATCGGACGCGTTGGTGTTATCGTCAAATTTTTTTCTGATTCTTGCCTCCGTAGCCACAGATCTCAAGGCACTGAGCACCTCTGATAGCCGGCACTGAAGTAAATAGTCCCACGCAGCTGTCCCAGACTTCAAACTCGACATTGAACTCCTTGGGTAATGTAGTACACTTGATCAACTTGGTATAGGCATCTCTGAAATTGGTTTTTAGGTAGGCTAAACACTTTTCCATATGCTCTGACTTGACCATGTGTTTAACTTTCATGCTGGACCAATGAGTGGACGTCTCGGGATTGACGCGCACCTCACTTATGCCAGTAGTGGTGATCCCGAGGTTGACCACGTCGGCATACACCCGATTGAAAAAGTAGTGGAAAATGTTCAGTTGTATGCAAGTCAGCTGGCGAATGTGAAATATAAAGTACAGCCTCCCATTCGCTTTATCGGCGTAGTCCTCAGCGGCACCGATGTCGACCGAGACGCCCTCACGGTAAAAGAACTCTAGAAGCTTTTCCAAAGGCGTGAACCAAGGAGCGACGGGACCGCTGATCTGTCGTTGTTGCTTTCCGATAGAGTACGCCGTACTCTCCGCGAAGAGAGCACGGTGTGCAGCATGCTCTTGATGTGGGCGTCTTCGTCTTTAATTTTTTGCTTAATCTTGTTAAACTTGTCTTCCATATCATCCTTCTTTGCGTCATCGCCCGAACCGCAGCCGCCGGTACCACCGCCGGCGCCGTCCATTGTCTGGAGCAACAGGTCGTTGTTGCCTCCATCAACTCCCAAACCGGCCACATCGCCTCCCTTCTTCTTTGCTTTCAACAATTCCAAGTTCTTTTTCTTAATGTTGACGTTTATCTTGAGGTTACTCAAAGATACTGCAAAGTAGTTGGAGGCCCCGCTAGCTGAAGGTCCAGACAACACTTCTCGAAGAGGATCTGAAGAGATATCTTCTAGAACAAGCAATTTATTGTTGCCCAATTCTCTCTATCCAGCGAAGACATAACAATGTCTTTAGAGATGGAAACTTCGAAACCTAATGTGCTGATCCTTTACAGCCTAGGGTTTATATCGGGGGTGTATGCTCGCCTCCGTGTTGACCCTTTCTGTTGCTATTTACAAGAATGGAGGATTGACGAGTCTGCTGAACGGTGGCCTGAGAAGGGAAAGGAACAGCAACAACACTCTTAGGAGGAACGCCAAAGAAAACTACAGTATACCAGAGGCTGTGGTTGGGACGCCATGTTCCAGAGACGAACGTGAGGATTTTGGGGTTCAAGTGAAAGATTCAAGAAACAGCGAGGAAAGGATGATGAAGGCGCCTGTTTTCTCCTCTCCGTGGCCGGGGAGACCTGCCGAGGAGGAGGAGGGTGACAAAAGGGGGTACGATAAGCCTAGATCGCCGCCTCTGAGAGTTATGATTCCTATAGAAATAGAGCCGAAGAGAACAGAACCAGCAGTGACAGAGGACAAAAAAAGAACAAAGAAATATATTTGGATATGTCCTCGTCATCATCATCAGCCAACAGCAATAGTAGACCATCACTGTATAGCAACAAGACTGCCATCAACTACGCCAACTGTCGTCGAGGCGCCATGTTCCTTTCTACGCCTCCTCCCTCCTTTAAGCAGAAGCAGCAGCAAGGGAGACAGGAATACGAGAGCCTGGAACATATTTACGAATTCTTCGACAGTGTGAAAGATTGACCAGCACGGTTTAACATCCAATCCCTCCTCCACCGCCACCTCCTCTGTCAGTGGCTCTGATGGAGTCTTTTCGCACCTCCCAGACGGGCGGTAGCGACTTTGTTACGTCGTTTCTCCGACAGTATAGCAGCGTTTCGCCAGTAAAGTGGCTGAAGCCGTGAATAAGATGTTCGACATGAAAGGCGACGTCCTCTTCATTGACAAGGCTCGTTTGGAAGCTAAACGTGGCGGGGGGAAGAATTACAAATGGTATATGCCCATCACTGCCCGTACTCATGTTTACGAATGCGTTGGAACAACAGAACGTAGAGACTAGATCGATTGCGTCCATAACAGACGGTCTTTTGACAAACTTTATAGATGCCGTTGTCAGCTCGTGGCGGTGAGTGAAATTAGACGTCTCCTGAACGAAATCGTAGCCGATTCATTCCTATACAAACTGGTTAACGTTGCGCCAATCGCTGGTAGGCATTTGCTGGCAATCTATTTCATCAACGAAGCAGCCAGCAACATGGGCGTGTGCAGCGTATCCAGCTGACAGACCTCCGTGGAATCAACTTGTTTTGACGAGAGGACAGATTTTTTTTTTTTTTATAGAACCAAGTTTGCCTTTCTCTAAACACATCCTGTCCGACATTCCCTCTTCTTTGTTCAATCAGGATAATAATAACGATCGGAACATCTCCGATGTTCTGTTGGGTGTGTTGCAAGACATTGCCAACAAAAAGCAAAAAGAATCTGTCGCCAGCGCGGTATCAAGGGCTGAGAGCTCGTCAAAAGACGCATGTTTTTCGATACTCGTTCCTGGAAACTTTTACAAAACTTGCGGTAACGTGACGATTATTTTTAAAGATCCCTCTGATGGCAAGAAAAGAAACTCTAAACACGTTATTAGCATCACCAGAACTCGGGCTGCTGTTGACTCGTCTTGGGAGTACGTCGTCCCTCGCGCTCTTACTATAGAATACAACAACGATAACGGTTTCCAGACATTATTGGACAATAACGATCTCAATTCGGTACTAAACAAGATTAATAGTAAGAGGAGGACGGCATCTTTCGTCGGCGCCGCGGGTATGCAACTTTCTATTGCGCACAACGTTGGTCGGACTTCTTTGAGCGGACATGACAAACTAGAACATATCGTAATCTCTCTGTCAGGCTTCGGTACCGAAGATCTCATGACGGTTCAAAACGAACGTCTTCAAGAACAAAAGAACCAAATGTTTCCGAAGTTCGTTCTAAACGACATGCCCAAACCCGGAACTGGTAAAGACTTTACGAGCGGACAGATACTGTACGTTCTCATCAATCCTAGAGATATCTTGACGGACACCCAGTGGTTAGACTTCATGTCGGCGGTAGAGTACGGCACCAGGGACAGCATCAGCGCTCTTTTCTCTCTTAAGTCGGAGTGCCATAGACAAAAAGTTTCGCAAACCCTTGTCCGATTGGAAGGACGTGGTGGCAGACAACACAGGTAAGTGGAATACGGAGATGGTCATCAGCAAATTCGAACGACAGACAGCTAAACTAGACGAGATGAGCAACATCGTGGCGGCGAACAACGGCTTCGTCTCTGGGCACTACACAGCGCTGACTATCGACAGATACAACATGATTGCTGCTGGGTGTTCCATCGTAGACGTCAAGTTCTTGATAAAGATACCGAACGTATGGATAAAAAGCAATTGGAGAGGAGTCATGGAGGCAGCCATCGATCTCGCATTCATGGCTCTCAAAGAGAACATTTCTAGAGGAATTATGGTCGCTTCGAGGGTATCTTTGTTTCAGTAGGCGCCCGAATCCATCGCCTCCGCGGAGCGCATGCTATAACACACCATATAGGTGATAATTGTCAAAACGAGCGCCAGAAACTGGCAAGCAGTAAAAACGGGTATACTGAAATCCATATCATAATTAACCATGGACACTACAGAAGTTCTTGACTCTATGTGTGCTGAAGTCGCTAGACAGCACGATGATGCCCCTGTCGTTGCATCAGAAGAAAAAGAGACAGAAACTTCAACTGCTGCTGCTGAAGCTGTTGAGAGAGCAGAAGCCAAGAAGCGCAAGCGCCCATCATCATACACTGGGTCCAAATGCCCTTCAAAGAAGGCAGCTCGTCTGGCAGAGGAGGCCAAGCGGCAACAGGAGGAAGCAGCCGCCGCTGCTGCTCCGGCTAAGGCCGAGGATCGTGAGCACGAGATCAACCTGGCTCGCGCTAGGCATCCAGATGCGGAAGTTATCGTCGAGGATTGCACCATCAATCTGTGTTGCCGCGATACCGAGTTTGAAGCCTTCAAAAACGCAGTCGCTAAGGTGCATTCAGCAGTGAAAACTTTAGAGTAATTTTTTTTTTTTATAAAAGTGAAAACAATTAAATTTGGGTGAAATTTAACACTTTAACTAGACCCATCTTAGTTTTTAAGAATTCAAAAACCTGCCCAGCTTTTTCTATTCCTCTCTCGCTCTGCCTCTCTTTATCTCCTGAGCCTCTCTCACAATATCCGTTAACTTTACCCTTAAAAACTTGCGCAGGGTTTTTGGTGTAAAAGGATGTGCAGGTTTTTTGGTGTATATCCGATCAACACAAAAAAATCCTGCGCAGGGTTTTTTTATGTAAAAAGCTGGGCCGGTTTTTTGGTGTATATCCGATCAACAATAAAAAAACCTGCGCAGGGTTTTTGGTGTAAAAAGCTGTGCAGGTTTTTTGGTGTATATCCGATCGACACTAAAAAACCTGCGCAGGGTTTTTGTGTTCACCTGATCAACTCAAAAAAACCTGTGCAGGTTTTTGGTATAAAAAGCTGTGCCGGTTTTTTGGTGTTCATCTGATCAACTCTATAAAACCTGTGCAGGGTTTATGTGTTCATCTGATATTGTTGTGTTTTTCAGAATATTTTAACCTTGAAGAACTTGCGCAGCTTTTTTCTGAATGTGGCACCGAATGCAATTTGACAACCGACGTAAACGGAATAACTCTAGTTCGAGCTTCGACCGGAATCGGACGGTTGCACACGCCCGTGAACCTCCAGCTGTCACCGGTATCGTTGAGCTTTTAAAAGTATTTTGATTAAGAAAATACCTGCGCAGCTTTTTTTAAATAAACTTCTGAAAAAGCCCAACAATACCGGCGATACCAGTTAAGCCGGGCCTCTGAATGGGCTTTTCAGAAGTTTATTAAAAAAACAAATACTTCAAACAAAAAATAGAATTCCGATTCCTACGTCTTTAGTATCCTCTGGCGACTCGATAAAGAACAACTGGTGTACTACGCTCTCGGTACGTTGTGGCAAAAGAAATATCACAAGACAAACATGAAAAAGTATAGAATTGTAGAAGTTGTAGGCTGGAACGAGGATCCCGGTTCAAAGAAGGCTGCTGAAGTCTGCGGCATAGGCAATAGGCAGAACATTCTGTTCCTGCCCCATTTCTTCAAGCAATTGGCCTCCGAGTTGCTATCGAGCTACAGGAGACTCCTAGTAAAGAACGCCAGAGACAAGAGGTGTCCATCCAAGCTAAAAGATCGTGCAATCAATCCCCAGTTGGACAATCCTGTAGAATACGCCGAGATCAACAAAGTCATCGACGACACGCTGAATATGTCATGCTGAGTATGTTCCCGGAGAGCGTTTTTATAAACCTCACGGTAACCAACTATAGGAGAAAGTTTAAGCGGTACACGCTCTTTTGCTTCGCCATGTTTATCATGGATCTATGCCCGTTTCTGAGAGAATAGATCCGAACAACAAGTACTTGGAGAACCGCAACCAAGGCAACGCCGTCAGTCCCTTGTCGTACAATTTCTTCAACTTTTTCTCGTACATGTACGCCAACGGTCAACGTCTATGCTTCGTCTCATATATCCATAATGAACTTTTTGTACATCCACCTTTTCAATCTTGTGTCCAGTGCGGCGCTGGCCGTCTCGGTAAAGCGCCTGTTGGACATTGATTCTACGGTACTCAAGGGAGGTAAGACCACCATATGGGACTTTGGCTCTCCGGCAAAGACTAGCATCCACATGAGAACCATGGTCTCCTTCCTGGGATTCGCCAAGAACATGTTGCGTATCAGCATGTCGATTCTGAGAGAAACGGGCATAGATCCGAACAATAAGTACTTGAAGAAGAGCACTTTCCCGCTAGAGATTCTAAACAAACTGGATTGCAACACCAACAAGATGTACAAGGACGGAATCCAACCGCCAACCGAAGCCGAGCAGTTCAATTTTTTTAAGATGACGCCCCTCCAAGACAGAAAGGTTGCGCCCAGCCTCCACGGGCATGTCAACGCTCGCACCCGCACTCACTTGGTGCGGGTGCGAGTCACCCTCCGCTTCGTGGGCCATCGACGCGTTCTGCACGCTGACTAAGGGCGACAGCGCCGTGTTTGGCAGACTCCTCAACAATCTGGATCTATTTCGCCTGGGGCACACTAACAGTGCGAATCTAGTGCCTTATTACAGCAAGTACTTCAAATCCAACGAGAAGGAGAACGGCCTTTGGGGTTACATAAAGAGAATACTAGCCGTGCTGGACGCAGTCGCCAAGAGGAAGTTTGTCAGACACGGCAACAGGTCTAGCTGCTGCAGATACTTGATCTTGGAAAGATCGAAAATGAAAAAACGCGCGCTGCAGAGCAGCAGCAGATGATGTTTCCAAATCTGCCTTCAAGATGAAATCCCTTTGGAAGTTTCCCGATCTGGTCGAGCGCCTTCTGAAGGATTATGCACCTTCGGTGGTATGCCCCACCACGGGGTTTCTGAACGTGGCTGTGCACGACTACATTCTAAAGTATGACTTCTTAAAAGATAACAATTGTGTCAAGATGAGTTTGCGCCTACTCGGTGACCGCGACATCGCCACAAAGGAAAAGAAATTAAGCATGTAAAATATTGAAATGAACTGAACAAACAAGAGGAAGCTGGAGGACAGTGTCGTCGTCACCCTTTCTAACAAAATCTTTAAATACAACCTCTTTGCCTCTTTGCAACTGCGAGGAAGACTGGAATGCACTGCGACGATATAGCCATTGAGTTATTTTTTAACAAGATCCCTTGACTTTATTGTCCTTCTTAGTGTTAAATGATATAGTGTATATAAAATTTGCGAATACAGTGAAATGCAGCCGGTAAACACTTTCCCTTCAACTGATGTCTCTAGAACACTGTCCTTTATTTCTCTGAACTTCTCGATGTTATGACCTATCCTTGAATTCTTGTGCAATACGGTTAGATTTAAGCGGGGAAAGAAGGGACTGAGGTGGGGCGGGGCAAGTATTAGAGAAGGCTTTTCAGAAGTTTCTTATTAACATCAAAACACCGCGCCACCACAGGGGCATTTGTCGACAGGGATAGTAAATGCAGCGGAGAATATAGCACAAAACTTTTATTTTACTGAAGAAAACAATAATCTATCGAGAAGGAATACTGTAAAACAGATCAAAGAATATTTCTGGATAAAATAAAATGATTTTTGTTGTGATTTAAAACAAACTGTTAGGAATGTAACTTATGCTGCACCCTTTTACTATATCGTAGGTGCGGTAGTGACCTGAAAGCCTCGTATAACTCCTGCACGCCCAAATCGGCCTAACCGACAGTGGGTCTTGGTCGATAAAAGGTTCAAAAGAACCTTCGTCTTCGCGAGTGCCTGCCTCTCGAAGAAGAAGACGACGATGTAATTGTAGTATGTGGTTTCGTCCTAGGTCCATGACTAGACCCTCCTCTTCCTTCTCCTCTAGTTTGTTTTTTTCTTATTCTTGTCGTTTGATGTTTTTGTTTCTTTCATTCTTGTTATTCTTACTTCTTTTCTTATACGCTTTCGTTCTTCTTATTTATGTTCTTATTATTTTTTTTATTTCTTATTTCTTATTTCTTCTTATTTCTGCCCTGTCCCAGTCCCCATAATCCACTGCCACCACCTCCTCTGATCTTCAGATATGGTTGAAACAAGGGTGTCCTTTTTCTCTTCTTCACACTCCATCGCTTCTTCAGATCTTTTAAGTGGCGCATCTACGTCGCAAACCCTGAGGGTTTCCTTGCCAACTATGCACATTTTTCTAGCTGACGGACTGTCGTTGATGGGATTCATAAAAGAGAACAAAAACCTCTGGGTACCAGTATTGTTGCTGCCGACACTGGCCGTGGCCATCTCTAATGCCACCATAGTGGACAGGGCTACTGATCTAGCCCCTAGCACCTCGGTCAGAAATCCGACAAGATAGTTGTATTTAGGAGACGACTATTTTTTTTTAAATGTGATCTATATTGCACAAGACAACTAATGTATCACAATCATTATGTATCTTTCCTACGAAAAATTGATGTTGTTCGTTCCCTTCTTTGCCGGTATTGGCACTTTGCATCTCTTGGGCGATTACAGCCATTTTTTTTTTATTATGAGATTTCACATGGCGTTGGAAGCGTCAGCTCTTCTCGGCTCCCAGAAGCTGTAGGGCCTGTAGTAGCAGTAGAAGATGGAACTGGATTGCTTACGCTTGACGAAGCATCGCTAGTAAACGAACGGTGGTTTAATCGTGCAGTTTCGGCATTAATGATACTTAATCTCGTTAGGATGTTTAACCTAGGAATCAAGTGGTTGTTTACTTGTTTCCTCATACTGGACATCATCTCTATCCCCAGTCCTAAATGTTTCATTACGTCCAAGTCTTTGTTGATGTTGGTATCCAAATAGTTCGAGTTGGCCACGAATAGAGACGCGAACACTACGGCCGCGGCCGTAATGAGGATTAGAAGCGTGAATATGCCCATCCTGTTTTTAAACTAGTCTTTTGTTAAATGTTAGCTTATTCTTCTACTATACGATTGCACACATCGTTGGATGGGTACCTGTTATTTTTATTCATTGGGATCCGGTAGTGTAACTATCCTTTAGCGACAACGTTTTTCTACCATTCGTCTCTTTTACATGATGACGAAGAGGACTCGTCATCAATAGGGGGGCTTCACCATCAACAGCAGCCGTCGGCCGCAGCTATCTAAAAAGATAAATCTAGTGGTTTAGTTTTACATGAGATTTATCTAAAAAGATAAATCTCATGTAAAACTAATCCAAAACTTAATTACACACGCATTAATACACACAACAAGAAAAAAAAATAAGATTATATATATTATCTCACATATCAGAGCATCACTATACTTATCTGAGAACAGCTCAGCAATAGTGGAAAAATCAGTTGTTGTGTTAGTGTACAATATTGAACCACATGTACCTCTAATTACTAATTACAGGAACATTTACTTTAATACTAATGGGAGCATGATCCGAGGGTAAACAGTTTTCTTGATGCACACAAAAGGATTCTATAATATTTACCACATTATGTGGCACCAAACATACATCCAATTTCTTCTTCTATGATATGTCATATTACCCTTATAGTGGTGAGCAGGGGTATGCAGGTTTTTCAATACCAGTAACCTGTTATCCACACACAACGTAGATAACACAAATGCATTTTCATTTGGAGTAGGTATGTTATCAGATATAGTAGGATATTTATACATATGAGCGTTAGGAATATCACTAAGTGCTGGTAACTCACGGACATATTCTCCAAATCTAGCTTTCATGTCTCCCATGATAATGCACTTGTCGTCAGTCTGGAGTTTTTCTTGGATGGCTGAAAATGCATGGTGGGTGAAATATTCGGAGTCGCGGTGAGCAATATAGCAAAAACCAAAAGTGACACTTGGAATACATCTTAGTTTTAACCACACTTGATCATCTGTGTTGCAATGTACATTACTAATATATCGAGTTAGATAGTTCTTAATCAGCACTTTGGGGCCACCTGGGTGGGCTACAACACTATTAGTATATACTATAGTATAACACTATAGTGTAATAAAACTTGCACCTCTGGTTTTTCCAGCTTAGTTCGAACAGCATTAATATATTCAATGACAATACCTTACTATATTTCACAGGAGGATGTCGTGGTCTTCCTAAAAGTCCATCAAACTAAATTTGTCAATCACTTGTCCGTCCTTGTATAGCTGCTGTTCTTTATAGTCCATATAGGTATTACAACCGACATTTTCAGGTCTTTCTTTCTCTCTTTTTTCAACATCCTTTAGCCGCTTCCATTCTTCTCTTACCGCTGGATGTGTATTCTTCTTAATGAAGATCCTTTTTATATGCATCGCCGGCATCCTTCAAGCGCTTTGCACGCTCCAGCACAAAATCGCGGTCATTCCTTGACGCCACGGTGATTAGTATGGGGCGGCGTCGACCACCCTCCCGACCCAGGCGTCTTGATGATGTTACGGCATTGGATGATCCTATAGCTGTCCACACTTTCTTGATCTTGGTCTCGTCTGTCATAGCACCATCCATACTCTCACTCCCGTCAGGCACACCAAGCAGCACGAGGTTACACTCCCTCTCCTTCCGGTCCAGGGCCTCCAGATACCTTTGTTGCTTTGCTATGATCTCCTGTTGCTTATTCACCTGATCCTGAAGGTCTTGTATCTTCTTGTTAATTATGCTGTTAGGAGATGTCAACACCTTCTTCAGCTCTGATACTTCTTCAATCAATGACTTTAACTGCTCCTGTAATGTTAAATGTTCATCATCGGCGGGTTCTGCAGCGTTCATTATACTTTGAATCAACTCCTCCTTTCGGATTGCATTCAGCTGGTGTTGTGACATTTTATGTAAATCAGTCAGGAGTCGTGTAGCCATAGCCATAGCGCACTGCGTTATCTCACTAAACCAGCAATCAACCACCAGATAGAATCAAGGTAGCGACAGGGAGGCGGCCGGCCAGGGCGTCACGGTTGCCTTGGAAACCGTGTGAATCAAGTGCGCATGAGCAAACTTGGAAAAATCTTCCAGGGAAGGTTTTACCAGCTGTGTTTAGCTTTTACTGCTTGTAACTATAAAGTCCATCGGTTTCTCACCAATGAACTCCCAACATAAACTTACTATATAATTCATGGAGTGGTATTCTGCCAAGATCGGCGTACAGAGGTTCTAGCAGGGCTCAATTCCAGTCAAGTTAGTGGAGACGGGGACACTTGTTTTCACACACCAGACATTACCTCCTCCTACGGTAAAGCGCATATCGGAAAGAAACGAAAAAGCAGCAGCAATGATAAACCAAGAAGAGATCCGCAATGCATTCTCAGACGACGATTACGAGTTTTTCTCTACTTTCTTTAATGAAGGAGGTAATAAAATAGACTTTGAACACGCTCCTTGGGAGTCCTTCGACGCCCCTGCAATCGCAACAACAACAACCTGCACCATTTACGAACAGGACGCCGATGACAAACTAAACGACATAGACGGCGATACACAAGATGTATTTAAACCCACTATCCCCATTGAAAAGCAGTTCCTGATACAAGAGGAAAGGGCAGCTAGATCAGAAGCTATAAGATCAGCAGCGTTCCTGGCTAGAACTTTTAACAACATTAATAGCAAAAATGTTGCTAAGTCTTCTTCGAGGGGTTTACCTCCTCTTTCATTTGTCAGAGCACTCGCCAACACAGGAGAAGAAGGACACCGCATGAAATCTCTCCCGACCACTACCACCACACATATCACCAGTGCCTGCTCTCCCATTGTCGCTGGTATTTTTCAGAATATTTTTTAACCTTAAAAATCTGCGCAGCTTTCTTTCTGAAAAAACCCAATCCAACGATACCAGTTACACCAGTTTAGCCGGAGCCGAGCTCCGATAAATACAAATTTCTCTTCGTCATAAAGAATTCTACACATATCATGGCAGGACAATCACACGACGACGACGATTACGAGAACAAAATAACGTTTGCTCTGAATCACACGTTATGCAGCAAAATCGACAAGATAATCAAGAATAAAAGAAAGCATAAAGTAGTTAACATTACGGTTGTAGGCGCGGCAGACAAGACTGATGGAGATCGGCTCTCTGTGTTGTTGGAACCAGTGTTGTGTCTATTGAATGCTATTTCTAAATCGTATAGTGAGACGTGAGAAGACCGTCGTGAGCTTCTAGAATGTCGTTCTTCTGGACAAGAACAGACACGGAAAAGTCCTGCGTCCTAGAACAGGGCATCCGACTTGTCTCTCTCCGACGTGTCTGGTCACCTCGTCTTCTTGACTAGTAGGCCATATATACGTGCATTGTTGAAGAACAGGCGCTCTTGGTGGGGAGATACGGTCGGCCGCCTAGCGTCCATGTCGAAGCTGAAATGGACAGGTATACGCTAAGAGATGTGATGAAGGTACAGGCCCTGGTCATACAGGCGGTGGTCTTTGACTAACTCGTGGACTGCGTAAAAAATTTGGAACGAGAAGACAGCGGCTCTCTGAACGTCGTAGGATCGAGCGCGGGTAACGTCATATCTGCCTCTTTGGCCTTATTGCTGCCTCTTAGATGCCTCTGTTACGGGTTCGACAATACATATATGAGACGGCGGTTTCAAGTGGACAAGGATGCGTTCGTAGCCGCCATGAATCTCCGCATACCCCCTGAAGACATGTGCACCTGTGACACGATTTGGCGCATCTATGACTTTCTATTCAAGATCACCGCCTTGTCAGAGCACCCGTCTTGGTACGATTACACAGAAGGAGAAGTAAAAGAATCAAACGTCGAAGGAGACCCGGCCACCAAAAGGAAAAAAGAAAATTAGAAAGATATCCAAGACGAGGTCGACTTCGATTGAGAAGTTGTCGTACGAAACGATATCAAACAAATTCACCGGGAAACAGACGGTGGAATCGACCCTCAGCTTCTCTGACGAAGTGGCTTTTGCGTTCACCAACATGCATATCAGCGAACCCGTCAGGTATGCCACTGTCATGTACAGAGTGATCGACGATCTCCAGGGCAAGATGATCCTAGCGTACATTCTGTCTAGACATCTCCTGACTCGCTGTGCTACTTTACGGCGACCCTCCGAGGAAATTAATCCTAATATCAATATCGGTTCAAAAGACATCCAATTGAACCGATTTGTGTTTACCGACATCGTCGATTTCAAGCCTCTGTTTAGATTAGTCCCAGGGCTGACGTTGCGCCTGAACGATTATGAAAAGGACGCAGAAGCCATGAATGTGGTGTTGCAAACGCTAATCTCCAGCGTCGACATGAGGGAGTTCTTGTTTTCCTTCTTGTCGGAGTTCATTTGGAAGAGAAAGAACAAGTTATTGGGCCTTCGCGAAGATGCGGACCCCGAGACCGTGCTGCGCGAATGGAAATGGGACGGGAAGGTGCCCTCTTACGACAGGTTGATAAACCCGCTTCTGCAGGTTTATCAACCTGTCGTAAGACATTATGTCCACGGTGTTTTGCTCCCGCAGAACACCGTTGACATAATGTCTAATACCAAGGGAAATTTATCCAATGGAAGGGAGCGTTAATTACATATTCGAGATTTCTCCTCTGGGAAAACACCTATTCTCCACCGATAGCGTGAACGGTCTGTTCGGAGCTTACACGCCGGGCCTCAACGTCTTTCAGATCAAGGCGGTCCACTCCAGGCAGGGGGACAAAGTAGCGACTCTGATAAACGGAACTCCATTCGTATCTGGGATTTGAAAATGGAAGAATACCGTCACTTAATTAAATAAATAAACGAGGTAAATTATAAGAACAACATATCGAGGATGGTCCTTTCTCGGAGAGAGGTCATAGACGCTCTGAAACGCTTAAACAACCAACGGTCGACAAACAGACTAAACACCGCGTTATTCACCCTCAATTACAAGAACATATTGAAAAGACAACAAAAGAGTAGCAAGATGAAGACGCTTAAGACGCCTGACGCTTTCGTGCAAAATAACGTCAGAGAGGCCCTAGTATCACTAGAAAAGAACGTGGACGCGGTCAAAAAAGGGAATGCTCTCTATGCGAATCCATCGGAACGCCACCGTCCTCCCAAGTTACCACACACGGCACGGATCTTCCGATAAACTTTTCTTCGGCTAAACGTTGGATCGCCTTGCCTTCGGGACGAACAACGAAAGACAACAACGAAGGAACATCATTATCGAAGCGTCTAATCGGACAGGCCGGACGATACGAGGGACTGAGATTCGTCCCGTATAGTGGTGGCAGACACTTACGTTGAGTGTCAAAAAACAGCACTTTGGTATCCAAAAATTGCTTTTTACTGGATTATTTGAACAAACGCGCTTTAAAAGAATGTTCTACCGCTAAAGACATTAAACAAAGTAAGTTCATAGAAAGTATTTCTTTGAAACTCGCTGCTCAGAATGTGAATAGTAACGAAATCGTCACACACATTGATCAAGAAGATATAAAAGTAGCTAAGTTGTAGTATCAACAATAACGTAAGAAAAAAAGACAATCAAAGGTCCTTCACAAGCTAACAAAGTGGTTGGGGCTCGCCGAATTCCCAAGAGAGGAGGGGGACGTCGTGAGTAAGAAGACGTTGAGCAGCAGCAGCAACCCATTCAAGAACACCCTACCGGAGAATGTGCCTGCCAAGCAACAAAATTTTCTCTCGAGAAATCGAACATTACCAGGGATACCGTGATGAAGCGTCATAAGTCAACTGGACGGAGAATTGAATCCTAGACCAGTTTCTAACAGCAGAGTGTACTTTGAGCATTCCAGGTTCTGTGAAGATTGCCTCGATAAGGTAACTACAGCTATAATGGATGGCTTGAGGAAGGAAACAAAGGATAACAAACAGCATTAAAAAGAAAAAGATGCACCTGTTCCAATAGTTCCTATCAATGAAGAGAAAGAAGGTAAAAAGGAGGATGGCAATGATGATTCGATCACTAACGTCTCATCGTGTCCTTCGGAGGAAGAAGACGATGTAATCATCCCCGACAACGCAAAATTAGCGGCAAGAGCTTTCCTGAATAAACTCAACTTTAGGATCAACGATCACGTCTCACTCGAACTTTTCAACCGGAACGGCATGAAAAATTGTCTCGATAGAGACTTGTTTGGAGGCCTACCCTATGAAGTTGCTCGCGTGCTTGATCGCTACGGCCACGATGGGAAATACGCCATATCTGAAAAACTTTTGTATTGACAGGTGTACGCCGCCACTAGGTCCACCGGCATTGTATACGACGAGAACGATCAAAAGCCTATCACCAAACTCTCTGATCATAGCGGATTGACCATAGGAGAAGTTTTCAGCTCTGCTATCGGAAATAAACGATGCAGTTGCATGCGATCGGAAAGTTTCAAGGACAGTGAACGAAAAGATGCGGAAGAATTGGCCAATTTGGCCAATGATGCTGAATACAATACCACGCCCTACAACGGTTACAACATTGTAAGATTTAACAAGATTGAATATAGCAGGGTCGACGAAGATGATGAAGATGGGTCTGTCTTCTGTTTTGATTCGGAAGAGGTTAAAGAAGATGACTGATTCCGATTCTGATTCAGAGAAAGAAGAACCACCAGCCGCTGATGGCGTGAAACATCGCATAGTCAACGACGACTTCTTCAAAAAGGGAGAGCTCAAAAAAGCCTGTTCTGATGCCGCTGTACTTTTAACGTGCATTGCGGAGCGTTACCGGTTAGACTTTACATATAGAATGGTGATGGGCGCTGACACAATCATCGTAAAGATCTCCACTTGAAAGCTATATTGGAAAAGAGCGTGGTGGACAAAACTATTCCCTGAGAAGTTTAAAGACGACCTCAACGACGTAGTAGAGCAATTGAAGGCGGACCCGTCTCAAAACATAAAGAACATATTCAAGGTCCAATTGGATCCTAACTCATCTTATGAATTGACGGGCGTGGTCTGTTTAACATATCAAAGAATATGGAAAATGTTATAATGAGTTACTTTGAAAAGAAGGAGATCCTCGTGGCCAACTGAGACAAAAAAGAAAAAGATGGAAGAAAAAAAGTTGATCAAGATACCGTATTGGCTTCATTGGGTATTTCATTTTTCTAATAGTGTTTTCTATGCTGGTCTTGAGAGAAATGACTGTCTTATTCTTTTTCCAGTGGAGAGAAAAAGGCCACACATAAATAAAAAGATGGCATTGCGGGTTCTTTTTCCTCCTCGAACAGTGCAATAGGCACAGATGACGGTCTTTTGTGATGGCGTCCAAAGAAGAAATGGTAGAAGAGAACAGAAAGACACCACTATAATCGGTTTCGCAGAACTGTGGGAAGACGTTATTCGTTGACAGGGTCAATAATGTGTTAATTCCTAAGATCAAAGAAAGAATATTGGAAAACCATCGCTGCAGACATTGCTGCCATCGAGACTTTGACAGAAGACGAAGTGAATAAACAAACCATATAGACCAAGAGCACGATAAGTGGTATCGTCAGCGATCTAACCATTAAGCATGCCGCATTCAACAATCTCCTCGCAGGCGACTATACAAAAAGAAAGTGACGTTGCCACAGATTACGGCATGCTGCAGAGCAACTTACTCGAAAAAACAATTCTCCGATTTAAAAAATACCACTGATGCTAACAAACTGATGTCCAAGGTGCCCATTGAAATGATAAAAATAGACAACTTGGATGAAAACGAACAGGATGCGGGCGTGACCAAAATTAAGACTTTGGAGAACCCGGATTCGGACGTATTCGTGTGGACCATGCAAGAAGACGTAGCGTCCCTTGACACTATTAATTTGGATGTACTATTAGTTTGGATGTACCCTTGACACTATTAGTTCTGGATGTAGTGCTGATGTAGGGGCTGTAACGCCCAAGTCTGTCTCCTCGTTGACGATAAAAATACCCGTTATACCGCATGAGATAAACCATTTCTGAAATAGTACAGCCTCCTGAAAAAGACGATGATGATGAAGACAGCATAGGAACTACTCCTGCTACTAGGGCCTTGCTAGGTAATAACACAGAACCTAAGGGATTGTCTTCGAATGATAGTATATTGTTTCTTGTTGAACAATAAAAACAACATTTTGTAAAACATTTATGTTTTTTATTGCTCTTTTCTTACTGTTGAGAAGAATACAGAAAATACCGTTTTGTTAACTTTATTTGTAATTTCAGACTCTATTACATCTTCGATGAACGACCGGACTGCGTCGTTCACATCCAACTCGGCGTCGCCGGTGTCCGTGGCCAGCCGTCTAGGAGGTCTTCGCCCTTTCTAAGCTGTTCATTGAATAAAATGTATGTTAAACGAGGGAGATGGCGAGACAAGAAGGAATCTTATAGACACAGAAGTAGATCTGCTCTGGGCAACAGGTGGGTAATGTCATTGGATGATGATAAAAGAGTGGACAATGCGATGCTTGTGGAGGAAGACAGGCAGCAGCAGCAATCACCCGACGACGCTCTTTCTACTAAACTCGTATACGGAGAAGATACTACCGAAAGAGCTCTAACCAAGGCCTTCAAGATCAACATCTTATCGGAAGAACTATAGCCAAGCTGATTCTCGTAATGTCAAAGCATGTTTACGAGGAGTAACTTTTCAGTACGAAAGACAAAAAAGAGAATGACGGTGGAAGTTGCGTTGCCAAAGTAAACGAGTGGTTTGCCGAGGTAAGGATCGCGCACGAATACATCGCTAACTATTAGGAGGAGTTATGACTATAGCCGAGTTGTACACGCAAGACATTAGAAACGTCATACTGATAGTTCTTTTGAAGGAGAAACTCTTTCCCTTCATCATTTTGTAACAATGTTCAGAGTATCAATCACGTGTCTGGACGACGATGATGACTCTGATTCTGATTTCGATCCAGACGTTGTACTCAAACAGATGGAAGAAAACAAAGATGCGTCTGAAGACACTGCCAGCGTGATATCAACAGCGTCCTCTACAGCTACCTGGAGTAGTCTCTTGGCGTGCAGGAAGAAGAACAATAACAGCGAAAAGCGAAGAAAACTGGACACAAATAATTTTGTGCGCTTGTCACAAACTACCTTATCCATTAATGCATTAAAAGAGTATTTTCTTTTTTGTTTCTGTGTTCCCTCTCGTCATCTTTATCGTTTTCGTCGCTCTCATCTACATCATCAGAACTCGCCACTGCCATAATCGATAGGGCTTCCATAACGTCGGACAATGCCAAAAAGAAGAAGCAGTAAGAAAGATACGAAAACTTTTCTCCTGCGACTACTATGCCCACTCCGGCCGTGATGAGGTCTAAGCACATTACTTCAGTGGCTTCTTCCAACATTTCAGTTGACCGGTACAGGTAGAAACCTCAACTCACGCCCGACGTTGAGTTTGTAAACGAGATCGAGATTGTGATCGCGATTTACTTCTCGCTCGTCTTTCTTCAGCGTTCAATGAACAAGAACAATAAGAATTCTAGAGGCTACTACGAAGATATAGTACACAACATACCAAGAGTATGTACCAAGTACCAATCGGTGGTGAGAGACGCGCTCTAGATCTACTGCATAGTCGTTTCCAAGCTGACTGGTCCGGAGCATCTGAAGCGCCTGAGAACGCCCACGCAACAGTTAAAGTTCTGCTACATGATCACCATGATGGTAAATAACCTGCCGATCGATAGCGAGCTGCTGCTAACCGGTAAGTCGACCAATTTGGTTCAATTATCCTCGGGGATGAGGGATCCGGCATATAGAATGGCTGTGCGCAACCTATCTAGTGTCTTTAACAATAGCTATTCGGTCACTAAGGCGCTGAAGCTTCCGCCATCATATCCTGTCATGGTTAACCAGATCCTGTCCATTCTGTCTTCCAAAAACACTTCACTATGTGAAAGGAAGCCTAGAACGCTGGCGCAGAGCGTGTACCTCTACTGCGATCACAGGCTATGGGACTCGCTCCGGTCCAGTGGTCTGACGAGCGAGGAGAGCTCTATGGGTGCTGCGGTGCACCTGGTTTCGCAACAGTTGGCGGAGGATGGGATTGACAACGACTTGTTGGAAGACGGGTTGTGTATGGTTGCTGGCATGCTGGACGTGGACGGGGTGATGCTCAAGTCACTGGGGGGCTGGTCAGAAGGATATAAAGATTGTTGGCCTGTCGAGTCTGCTGACTCAGAGGTTCAGATAAGAGGCTAGAACGATCGCTATCATATATAGAAAGAAAAGAGATGAAGTATTGGGAGTGTTGGTGATCTTTGATTTTTATTGTTTTGGTAGTCATTGTTTTTGTATTGTATCAACTTGTGTTACAAAGCTTTTTATTCTGAAAAACCAAACAATATCAGGGGGTTTTCAAAAAATTTAGGTGTAAAAAATTAAACATTTTACTCAATTATATTTTCACTCAGAAAAAAACATGTCGACAAGATGTTTATGAAGAACTACACCTTCGAAGTTTCTTCCCTTCTTCAAGCATGACGCATTAGCCCCTTCTCTTTGACGGCTTCAGTCGCACTCTGGGGTATTTTGTATGAAGGTAGGGCCCCCACCCATACAACCTGAGTATGAACAGGACAGAGGTATGAAGTACCAATCTCCTTGTATATTATATGGTTGTTGTAGATCTTCTCTATTTGCATAATAACGGTGGTGACCAAAGAACTAGACGCAAACTCGAGCATCATGGATGCGAACCTGTATACTTCTAGATCATGCCCGACACAACTGATGTCGCGGGTTTAATAAAGGCTTAATAAAAAGTTCCAGAAAATTTATTTGATTTTTATTATAAAAAAAATTAATTTCTGGCTGAACAATGTGTTCATTCCATCCCTAATAGCATTCTCATTTATCATTTTTTGTTGGCATTTGATATCCCCCAGCACATCAAAAACCTTATTATTGCCACTACTGCCGTGGCCGCCAACGCCAGCGCCAAAATACATTGTGTTTGCGATGGCATTCAAGAGGTTTTGGTTTTCATATAGCAACTTGGTAATGGCACGCCGTTTGTTCTCTTCCGTGCGGTGTTAGGGGGCGGGCGCCACATCCACGAAAGCCAGGCAACGCATTCTGTCTCCGTTTTCGAGACCTTGAACTATAGTATCGACTACTCTGTGCAGCAGATTCGTAGACGCTGTCTTGTTGTTCAGTCCTCTGAAGAGTGAATCTGCATAAGTGATGAGTCCCTCTCCACTGTTGTATCTGATGCCGCCATGTTCGGGCATCTTTCTGCCTTGGTTAGAGCTTAGCGTGATCTGCTCTTCCATGGTTATGCGCAGTTCTTCAATGCCTCTACTGTTGGCCGCTATCAGACAACCAATACTCATCTGAATGCCAGCGGATATAGCACCTATCACACCCGTCTGTTCGGATTTGTAAGGAGCGATCAGAGCTTGTGTCGGATCGCCTTTGTACCCCCCTGTAATCAAATCTCTGGAAGCGATAATCCTAGCAGACATGTCCCTAATAAAGCTTTTGATGTCCTTTAATGTGTTGCAAATGTCCTTCTGAGTCGTTAGAATGGGCTTGACACTCACCTGGTTCTTGATGATTTTGTTGTTGATACTCTTGTAGATGAAATCAGCCGTCTTTGAGAAGACGGCTTGCAGTTTGACGATCCTATCCCAGCTTTCTTTGAGCGGCTTCAGCTCCAACGAGATGGCCTTGTCATTCACGGCACGGAGAGCGCCCTCGCTGAGTATACCCCTGCCGAATTCTTCCGCGTTCCCTTCTCCCACGCCGGCCGCCTTCTTGCGCTTCATTGCCGCCAATAGTTCTCCCTCTCTGGTGATGGGCACTCCGTTGACCGAAGCTGCACCGGTGGGATTAAAGATGAGGAAAGAAGGCAGAAGACGACCCTGAAGTAGACCGTCGGCACCACCCCACGTGTTGGTAGAAGTGGAAACGACGATGACGTCGCCGGTAGTCCTGTTAACCTCTCCACCTACTATGTTCGTTGTTCTTCTTGATAATGTCAGAAACTTCCATTCCTTTGTACTTTGCGATGGCAGAGACAAGCTCGGGAATGAAGCTGAACTTTATTTCCATGTCATTGAGCGCAGTGTCAGCTCTAGAGAAGAAGAGTGCTGCAAATGTCGTCAAAGTTCTTGCCTTGCTTCACAAGGAAAGTAGAGAGCAGCATTCTGTCTATGGCTCGCTCGGGGGGCGTATCCCTGGTATTGCACAGCACAATGTCCCCTAGGAGTGGCATAGATTCACTTAGAATGTTGCTGGCGGTGGTGGTGGAGTGGGTTGTTCTGGCCAACATGTCCTTGGTCTGGCGAGACAGACACAGAGGAGAATGCGGGTGGAACAGCGCTGTGTGACGTACCAGCAGGGGCGCGGTCTTGAAGCTGTCTATGGCCCGGATGGCGTCTTCTCCGCTCTCCATTATCGAACCCGAGAGGCGTCCGTCTCTCATGTCATGCGCCGAGAGCATGGAAGACAGAGATCCTTCTATCCCCAGGATAGAAGGAGACGAAGATGTCATGATATTGCGCTTGATTTCATTGACGGCCTGTTCGAGACGCTTCCTCTCGATCGAACCTTCGATGTTCTTGACGATTTCTGACATTTCAAGGTCCAATACGTTCAGGAAAAAAGACACCAGGAATTTGTTCTTGGCCACGTCAATACCAGTGTTGTCGGAGGACGCAATGGTGTATTCTCCTAGGATTAGCTTGAATATTCTTTCCACTTCCTACCATTCCGGTAGCGTATGAAGGCAGCCTCAGGATGGAGTTGAGGGAAGACAGGCCACCGCTGGCGGCGCTTCTCTCTAGTTTGGTAGCATTATCAATGACTCCGGCGAGGTCGGCTTTTAGGCTGTTGATGCGGTCTTTACATACGGGTTTACTGGTAATGGCCCAGTACGGCATGCGTCGGAGGATACAGCCGCAACCATTTCGACGGTGCTGTCGGTCATGGCTTCTACTGTTTTTTTTTGTTTTTTTTTTATTTAGGAAGGACACTGGCCAAGGGCAACAAAAATCTAATAAAAAAAATGCCCACTAAAATGCCAGTCCCATAAAAGGCTCAAAGCAGTGGTCAAAAATTGGTGGATAAGTGTCTTGAAACCTCCCTCTTGAAGGAATTCAAGTCATAGGAAGGTGGAAATACAGAAGCAGGCATGGAGTTCCAGAGTTTACCAGAGAAAGGGATGAATGACTAAGAATTCTGGTTAACTCTTGCGTTAGAGAGGTGGACAGAATAGGGGTGAGAGAAAGAAGTAAGTCTTGTGCAGCGAGGCCACGGAAGGAGGGGAGGCATGCAGTTAGCAAGATCAGAAGAGCAGTTAGCATGAAAATGGCGGTAGAAGACAGCTAGATATACAACATTGCGGCGGTGAGAGAGAGGCTGAAGACAGTCAGTTAGAGGAGAGGAGTTGATAAGATGAAAAGCTTTTGATTCAACCCTGTCTAGAAGAGCAGTATGAGTGGAACCCCCCAAGACATGTGAAGCATACTCCAAACATGGACGGATAAGGCCCTTGTACAGAGTTAGCAGTTGGGGGGGAGAGAAAAACTGGCGGAGACGTCTCTGAACACCAAACTTCATAGAAGCTGTTTTAGCTAGAGATGAGATGTGAAGTTTCCAGTTCATATCATAAGTAAAGGACAGACCGAGGATGTTCAGTGTAGAAGAGGGGGACAGTTGAGTGTCATTGAAGAAGAGGGGATAGTTGTCTGGAAGATTGTGTCGAGTTGATAGATGGAGGAATTGAGTTTTTGAGGCATTGAACAATACCAAGTTTGCTCTGCCCCAATCAGAAATTTTAGAAAGATCAGAAGTCAGGCGTTCTGTGGCTTCCCTGCGTGATATGTTTACCTCCTGAAGGGTTGGACGTCTATGAAAAGACGTGGAAAAGTGCCGGGTGGTATCATCAGCATAGGAGTGGATAGGACAAGAAGTTTGGTTTAGAAGATCATTAATGAATAATAAGAAGAGAGTGGGTGACAGGACAGATCCCTGAGGAACACCACTGTTAATAGATTTAGGAGAAGAACAGTGACCGTCTACCACAGCAGCAATAGAACGGTCAGAAAGGAAACTTGAGATGAAGTTACAGAGAGAAGGATAGAAACCGTAGGAGGGTAGTTTGGAAATCAAAGCTTTGTGCCAGACTCTATCAAAAGCTTTTGATATGTCCAAGGCAACAGCAAAAGTTTCACCAAAATCTTTAAAAGAGGATGACCAAGACTCCGTAAGGAAAGCCAGAAGATCACCAGTAGAGCGGCCTTGACGGAACCCATACTGGCGATCAGATAGAAGGTTGTGAAGTGATAGATGTTTAAGAATCTTCCTGTTGAGGATATATTCAAAAACTTTAGATAGGCAGGAAATTAAAGCAATAGGACGGTAGTTTGAGGGATTAGAACGGTCATCCTTTTTAGGAACTGGTTGAATGTAGGCAAACTTCCAGCAAGAAAGAAAGGTAGATGTTGACAGACAGAGCTGAAAGAGTTTGACTAGGCAAGGTGCAAGCACGGAGGCACAGTTTCGGAGAACAATAGGAGGGACCCCATCAGGTCCATAAGCCTTCCGAGGGTTTAGGCCAGCGAGGGCATGGAAAACATCATTCCGAAGAATTTTGATACGTGGCATGAAGTAGTCAGAGGGTGGAGGAGAGGGAGGAACAAGCCCAGAATCGTCCAAGGTAGAGTTTTTACCAAAGGTTTGAGCAAAGAGTTCACCTTTAGAAATAGATGTGATAGCAGTGGTGCCATCTGGTTGAAGTACAGGAGGGAAAGAAGAAGAAGCAAAGTTATTGGAGATATTTTTGGCTAGATGCGAGAAATCACGAGGGGAGTTAGATCTTGAAAGGTTTTGACATTTTCTGTTAATGAAGGAGTTTTTGGGTAGTTGGAGAACAGACTTGGCATGGTTCCAGGCAGAAATATAAAGTGCATGAGATTCTGGTGATGGAAGGCTTAAGTACCTTTTGTGGGCTACCTCTCTATCATGTATAGCACGAGAACAAGCTGTGTTAAACCAAGGTTTAGAAGGTTTAGGACGAGAAAAAGAGTGAGGAATGTATGCCTCCATGCCAGACACTATCACCTCTGTTATGTGCTCAGCACACAAAGACGGGTTTCTGACACGGAAGCAGTAGTCATTCCAAGGAAAATCAGCAAAATACCTCCTCAGGTCCCCCCAACTAGCAGAGGCAAAACGCCAGAGGCACCTTTGCTTAGGGGGATCCTGAGGAGGGATTGGAGAGATAGGACATGATAAAGATATGAGATTGTGATCGGAGGAGCCCAACGGAGAAGAACAGCATAAGCAGAAGGATTAGAGGTCAGGAAAAGGTCAAGAATGTTGGGCGTATCTCCAAGACGATCAGGAATACGAGTAGGGTGTTGCACCAATTGCTCTAGGTCATGGAGGATAGCAAAGTTGTAGGCTAGTTCACCAGGATGGTCAGTGAAGGGAGAGGAAAGCCAAAGCTGGTGGTGAACATTGAATTCTCCAAGAATGGAGATCTCTGCAAAAGGGAAGAGGGTCAGAATGTGCTCCACTTTGGAAGTTAAGTAGTCAAAGAATTTCTTATAGTCAGAGGAGTTAGGAGAGGTGTATACAGCGCAGATAAATTTAGTATGAGAGTGACTCTGTAGTCGTAGCCAGATGGTGGAAAACTCGGAAGATTCAAGAGCGTGGGCATGAGAGCAGGTTAAGTCATTGCGCACATAAACGCAGCATCCAGCTTTGGATCGAAAATGAGGATAGAGAAAGTAGGAGGGAACAGAAAAGGGGCTACTGTCAGTTGCCTCAGACACCTGAGTTTCAGTGAGGAAAAGAAGATGAGGTTTAGAATAGGAGAGGTGGTGTTCTACAGATTGAAAATTAGATCATAGACCGCGAATGTTGCAGAAGTTAATGAAGAAAAAGTTGAGGGGGGGTGTGAAGACACTTAGGGTCGTCGACAGAAAGGCAGTCCGACCTGGGAACATTTATGGTCCCCTCCCCAGATGGGGACACCGAGGCTGGTGTAGGAGTCGCCATGATGATTTTAAACTTTTTGAGTGAAGGGTGTGTGTGTTATTAGGTGCTTGTAGTTTTGTGTGGAGCAAGAGAGTTGTCTTTAGAGGGCAGGCTGTGACTGCCCCCTTGTGTTGTAAGACACAAAGGGAAACGTTCAGTGAGGTCACAGCTGGGTTTAATGATCACAGCACCCCCTGAACAGTGCTTTAGACCTCATTGAGAATAATCATCGTTTCGGAGACTGAGATTGGATTACTGTGTCTAGCATGCCCTGTGGAGTAGAGGAAGTGGGCACATTCCAATGGCCTTTCTGTATCGCTTAAAGTCGCCCAGGAGGTTTCTGGGACACATGACACTACCATTACCGACCACGGCACTCACTCTCATTACAAGTTTGAGGAAAGAATCGCTGTTGGTAAGACATTTTGGTCACGAGATCCTCAGAAGACATAGGGATGTCGGAAATGTATTGACAGACAACAATGTTTGTCTGAAGAAGAATAGAAGGATCATTCATGCGATTGGACACTTGTTGAGCGATAGAGGTCATGGAACCTAAGACCAGTACCTTCTTGGCATGTCGTTGGCGCCGCAAGCCACCTCTACAATTTTGCTGATTCGCCAAGCGCTGTTTGAGCCGGCCACGTTGACGTCGAGATCGCCGCACTCCACATTATTAACATCGGAAAGCCGAGACGCTCTCCACGGCTACTTCCGACACGACCTTTTCCTTTTCGCCGGCAGAGCTGGCCCTATTGATGGTATTGTCACTGCCGGTTTCGTCAGCTGTCTGCGGGCTGTCGCCGCGGGCGATCACCCTCTCTACCTGAACCTCGATGTAAGTCAGGAGCTCATGATGGATTACCTCGGTAAACAGGCTAGACTCTATGGTGTTGGCAGCGATGGACATGTTACGCTGTAACGACTCTTTCTGTTCGGATACGTGATTTTGAAGAACGGCTTCGGCGCTCATTATTTTGGCATAGATGGCGTTAGCCTCGGCCTAGGATTTGACCGCGCGCTCCCGGAGCAGCCTGATCCTATCCACCAGCATGGATTTGTAGCTCTCGAGAGTGTCAAGCGCGCTCCTGAGGTTTACGGCGAAGAGTTGATTTTTTTAATGGGTTCAGGAAACAAGGCCATAGTGTCCCTGAAAGATACTTTGACCGTTTGCTGGCCGGCGCCGATGTCTTCGATGACATTAGCATAGGCGTCAGACTTGGCTTATTCAGAGTAGGGCTCTGGTCCAGGTACTCGATACATTAAGCATTCGTGCTCGGTAGCAAACTCTTTGAGATCGTTTATTGTCCTCATCTCTTGTTGAGAAACGTCGGTGATCTTCATAAGTTCGCTGATGGAAGACTTGTTAGTGCCTATGTTCAGTTTGCCCATTAGGCTATCCAGTTGTTGGCAATAGAGTTTGTAGATATTGTCGACCTCATTGCTTTTGATGTGCAGCATGTCGATTTCGGTTTTAATGGCCTTGATCTCTTCCTTATGTGTGGCGACCCCTTGGTTAAAGTGAGGGATGAGGCCTCCGTTACCACATTAACCAATGCCTGTATTCTTCTGAATGCTTCTAGATTTTTTCGGTCTGGTTCTCTGATACTTGTTTGGCTTCATTGGGGATGATGGTGTTGGTCATTTTCGTAGCTTTCTAGAGTGGACAACATCTTGACGTACTGTTCGATGGCCGAAGATTTTAGCTGTTTCATCTCCGATACTACTTTGATCGTATCATAATCAGCCCTGGGCTATTCGCCCATCTTTGGAGGATTAACAAAGAAAGAGCGGGATTTGAGAGAGGCGGAAGAGGTCAGAGCGCTCATCATGTCGCCGTAGACGTCTGACAGTTCATTGTATTCTGCCGTGTTCGATAGGTCGAGACTACCTTATCGACGTACTTTGTCATGCGTTTCTGGGGGGTTGTCGTCGTCTTTCCGGGGACAGACGTCTGTGGTGTAGAAAGGGACTCGGTGGACTGTCCAATGTTGGTGATGTACTTTTGAGATTTGTTAAAGGGAGAAACGATAGACGCTTGAGTGTATTCGCCAAACTTGTGCTTGGATAGAATGTTGATCTAGGAACCTATACGTCTTGTCATTGGTCTTGGAGTCGTTCACTACTGAGCCCCATCTGGCGACACTCGTACATTATCTAAGAGGGAGAGTAGCAGGAGAGGACGAGTGCTGCTTGTTTCTGAAGCAACCGGGATGTACGAAATGTTTTTGAATGGCAATAAACTATCGCCGAATCTGGATTGGCGCCCACTAACACCACTCTTTTGTTGTTGTTGGTTATTGGAGGGGACATTATTATTATTTTTGGCGGCAGCCAAAAATAATAATAATGAGGCAGCGTCTGCGAGAGCCGAGCTAAGATAATTGATGAGGTGGGCTATGCTTTCTACATCTTCGTTACTGAAGGATACAATGTCTCTAAGATCTCCTCATCCTTTCCTCATGGCGTATAGCGGCATCCACGTCTCCATCTTCGATCTTTACTACCATCTTTGTCACAGGAGGGATCACATACTTGCCACAAGGCGACATGTTCATCATCTTGGTCTGGCTTTCGGAGGTGGAGAGAAAAGAAGAGCTTTTTTCTGCCTCTTCGGCCTCTTCTGTTTCCGAACTAATGGCCGAATGTATCATCTCTAATAGAGCAATGTGGTGTACGTGTACTCCTTTCAAGGCTCTTGTAAAGTTCTTCTTGGCTTCCTTGACATTGAAAAGTTCTAAATCGACGACAAACTCAATAAAATGGTCCTCTTCCAGCTACTTTGTGTCGGTCTTCAGAGTATATAATTTTTTATATACGTTAGCGATTACGTTTCTAGGCACGGTCAATCCTTCATCCCTTATATGCTTGAAATGCTTCAGCCTTACCACAACCGCATGAGCCTGTTTTCTAGATTCCTTAGCATAGTTTTGGTGTTGGCCAAGATGGCAGAGTTCTCAATTAATGTGATAATGGAGAACATGAATTGGTGCAATTTCAGTAACTCATTGTCAGAGAACGAAGGTATTCCCAGATGCTGGATGACTTTTTTTTTCCGAATGGCGTCTTTATTGATTCCACCTTGCGCGTTTTGATATTGTTGAGGATCGTCTTTAGCTTATCTTTGGTGACGCTTTTGGCCTCGTGAATTTAGATCGCTTTCCTAGCCAGTCTTGTTATGATATGGCATTGGTTACTGTGGTGACGGAGAACATGAATTGGCGCGATTTCAGTAACACATTGTCAGAGAACGAAGGTATTCCCAAATGCTGGATGACTTTTTTTCCGAATGGCGTCTTTATTGATTCCACCTTGCGCGTCTTGATATTGTTGAGGATCGTCTTTAGCTTATCTTTGGTGACGCTATTGGCCTCGTGAATTTAGATCACTTTCCTAGCCAGTCTTGTTATGATATCCGTGCAGCTAAACGGGTTACCGTGAGCTGACAAACGCATGAAAGTCGTAGGCCACATCATCCGAAAGGAGTTCATCCAATCACAGTGCAGACACAATGTCTTTGACGTCAGTGGCAAACCGATACGCGGTCCCAGAAGCGTTGGCGAGCAGAATGTTCTGTTCCTTGCAAAAGTTGATTAGATCTTTACACTTTTTTGCAGAATATGGAGTTTTATATTTCACCTTGCGCAAATTGATATTGTCTAGGATCGTCTTTAGCTTATCTTTGGTGACGCTATTGGCCTCGTGAATTTCGATGGCTTTCCTAGCCAGTCTTGTGATATCTGTGCAGCCAAACAGGTTACCGTGAGCTGATAAATGCACGAAAGCGCCTCTATTAGCGGCGGTTTCGCTACAGGCAAGTCTGTTGGCGAGAGGGTCGTAGGCCACATCATCCGAAGGAAGTTCATCCAATCGCAACGCAGACACAATGTCTTTGACGCCAGTGGTAAACCGATATACGAGCACAGAAGCTTTGGCGAGGAGAATGTTCTGTTCCTTGTAAAAGTTGACGAGATATTTACACTTTTTTGGAGAATATAGAGTTTTCTATTATGGTGCCCAATCCCTTCAATGGGCGCTACCAGAGATACCGCGCCCTTCACTCTCCCACCGTCTCTGTAATCTTCCTTGCCGAGAACGGTGTCGGTTAGAGACATTCTAAACAGGGACAGCCCGCCTCTCATGCCGGATAGGTATGAGAGGCGATCAGCTAGAGGCATGTATCAAAAACACGAGAAACACGAGTTTTTTGTTTTGCTTGTTTGCCTAATGTTTGCTAAAAAATAGCTCTCAGCTAAAGGGCACACGCCCCCTCTCGATCCGAGCGTGAGCCTGAGTTTTTTTGGTGCGTGTGAACCCCCTCTTCTCTTGTTACCGGCCCGAACCGGCTCCAGACCCAACGATACCGGCGAAGCCGGCTGAACCGGGTCTGAGATGGTATCACACCGTTGAGCGTCCGAGTCCGAGTAGGAATGCTCAAGCTCGAAAAAAAAAAGGGAGGATTAATGTACGACCAGTTCGATTACGCCTAGATGTTCCTTAGGCGCGACAAGGCAACAGACACTCCATTGTTTGCATACGAGCTGGCATCCTGCATACTCGTCAGGGAAGTAGAGGATAACGACAACGGAAAGAAAGGAAAGAGAAATGCCGTCGTTGAAGAAATAGCAAACAAGTTATCAATCAATTGGTTTGCAATTGGCCAGTAGACGATGCAAGCACCCTCACCTCTTCTTACATCAATCTCTACATCGACGGCAAGCAGCCTTACTTACTTACTTACTTACGTGTCGTGCTTCTGCTCCATATTCTTTGTCGCCAGTGGAACTGTTCGGTTCAAGGACAAGAAAGGACAAGAGTAAATACATTGGGCGAACAAGCACTCCGCCGACGGACGTCTGATTGAACTCTTGAACGCGCTCTCTTCCATTGACTGTTCGTCAAAGATAGGATACGATTACAAGTTTTTGGAACCTGATTAACTCACTAGACGTTCGGCGTAAGAAACTGCTGCCCACCATGGATACCGGCATATTGTTTGCCAACATGAACCCCTTTGGCAACATGTTGCTCGTTACGATGCAAAACTGTTTCATCGTGACCGAAAAGGGAAAGGTCGAGGGAAAGTGGTTCGAACTGAACCCTAACCTGTGGAAATCTCAAATAACGAGCTACAGAGACGAAAACTTTGACACGTTTGTGGACATGGCGTGCATCGAGACGCCGATGGAAGGAGAGCCCATCGTGTCCAGAATGGTATTCAAGACCTACTGTCATGGCGAGAACTTGTCCTCTGCGTACGAAGTGGTTTCGGACGTAGCTCAGACTATAAACAACATAAGAATGAACATTGAAGAAAGACAGTTATTCTTTGAAGACAACACACTGTGCAGTTCGGCCGAGGCTTCCGACAAAGTGATGCTCTCGCTAGAGGTGACGGGCTACAGACTCAACCGCGCTCAGAACAACATGAATTCAAACAGTGTCGGCTATATTTTTTTTCTTCTACTTTTTCCTACTCTCGCTCCCACTTCCCACTCTCGCTCTCACAACCTCCGTTTAACTTTACCCCTAAAAACCTACACAGTTTTTTTTTTATGTTCATCCGTTCAACCCTAAAAAGCTGCGCAGGTTTTTGATGTTTAGAAATATTCTTCTGAAAACCCCCTTCAACTCAAATCATGTTCAAGAGTTGTTTGCCGGTATTGTTGGACGTTTCAGAATATTTTTTAACCAGCTGCGCAGCTCTTTTATGTTAATATAAAACTCCTGTAAAGCCCAACGATACCGGTGACACCGGTTAAGCCAGACTTGATCCTGTAGCATTACACTGAATGCAACTGAAGAGTTGAGGCGGGTGGAGGAGCTTGAGCTCGAGTCCTCGGTCAGAGACAGTGTCCTCCAGTCGCATAACCCTCCGTCTCAGACCTGTCCCAAGAGGCGTCGCCGATATCGTTAGGCTTTTTAGAAGTATTATCAAAAAGCTGAGCAGGTTTTTGCTAGTTAAAGATACTGAAAAGCTCAACGATACCGGTGACACCGACTGAGCCGGCCCTGAGGTATGGACTAACGTCAGATTGCAACTGTGCGTTCAGATGACCTGCCCAACTTCTGCAGATGGTGAACAACCTGGTAAGCGAAGTAGCTGAGCTAAAAAAGGCAGTTACCGCACCTGACAGCATCATTAATAAGAGGTTTGAGACGCTACAGACCCAGGTGGAGAAGCAAGGTGAGATCATAGCCAGACAACAAAGATATCTGGAGGCTATAGATCGAAAAGAGAGGGAGATGAATCTAGTAATAACTGGAGTGCCAGATGAGGAAGAGGCCTTGGAGGGTGCAACATCAGAGCAGGATAAGCTAAGCAAGATCTGGACGGAGGTGGATGTGAGGGAGGCTGTCAAGTCACACCGGAGATTGGGGACCAGGGGTGACAACCACAGACGTCGTGCTATACTGGTCACACTTGACAGTAAGGGGGCCAGGGACAAGGTGTTAAACGAGGCAAGTAAGCTTAAACAAGTCATTGGAGAGTTGAATAAGATCTATATTAAGAAGGACGTCCACCCAAGCATCCGAGCACGGTGGAGGAGGTTACGTGAGGCGGAGAGGAAGGAGAAGGAGCATCCTGAGAACGCTGGCTGGAGGTATAGTGTTATTAATCAAGAATTATTTATCTAACTCTATAGTAAGTGTAGATTTTCATATTGAGGAGGTGTGGGTTCAGTTACGACATGCACCTAAGTATTTATTTGTTTTTTGTTATTTGATTTGGACAGTCTGTTCGTTCACTCCTGGACCAGGAAGAGGTGCCAGGTATGGAAAACTTCTCGTACCCAGTGCTACCCGATGATGTCCCACTTCCTAATGAAAATGCCTTTATATTATCAAGTGTGTGTAAAGAATCAGAGTTATTGGTGCTAAATAACTTAGAAACACCAACGAATCACTTCATAAGCAAGAAAACGTATAAACAAGGAACTGAATGGATCTCAGAATTAGACATGTATTCTGAGTCCCTCAATGGTGAGCGGAGTGAGCGAGCTCTCCGTGATCCATAACGTTTCGTTACCTTCAGATCACGCCCCCATTAGTGTGACATTATTGGGAGATTACTCAATTCATAATGGGGTTTCTAGCGTGAGAAAAGTAACAAAGCCCATTAGATTTACAAATGTTGACGAAACGTTATTTCTGTATAACGTTCAGCTATTAGATGTCCCTATGATAATGAACAATATCAATGATGATATCAATAATGTGACAGATATAGTATACCAATGTGCTCGTAGTAGTGGTAACCGTGAAGCCCGCGTACAGGATGAAAACACTACTTTAAAGAGGTGGGAAAGACTGGTTGAGAACAAAGATGATCTGCAACTCTGGAGGGCTATAAATTGGAAGGGAAAAGTTGGTGATGAAAATAATTCAAATGTGTGCCCATTTGATGATGATTTTAAAGATTATTTTGAAACTAACTTTAACCCTCCCGACAATGTGAAACTTACTGAATGTGACTTTTCCACCGATGTGTCTATACTCCTGTTAGATGACCCTATTAACCCATTAAAAATACAACAAGTGAAGCAAATGAAACCAGACAAAGCTTCAGGTCCTGATGGCGTATCACCCGGTATTGTTAAATTATTGCCAGTACAATGGATTATGTATATGAGTGTTTTGTTTAATAATATATTGTACTCTGGTAATTACCCGTTAGCTTGGACAAGGGCAAAGTTAGTTCCAATTTTTAAGAAGGGTGACAGGACAGATACAAGAAACTATAGGAGAATAAGTATAATAAACAGTATTACCAAGGTGTACGACATGGTGTTGTGTGCGAGAATGAGACAGTGGTTTAGATCTTTCAGGGAACAATCTGGTGCTCAGGAGAAGAGAGGGTGTGTGGAGAACATACTGGCTCTCAGGTTGTTATGTGACATGGCTAGGAGGAGGAAATTTACTCTATTTGTAACATTCATTGACTTTTCCCAGGCCTATGACAGAGTACCTAGACATAAATTATTTTATGTGTTACAAAGATTAGGATGTGGCTCAGCTATGTTATGTGCACATATTGCTATGTATACTGTGACAGAAAGCTTGGTCGGAACAGCGGTGGTCTTAATAACTCTAGGTGTGAGACAAGGATCACCCACCTCATGTTTACTTTTTATCATCTTGGTTAATGACCTTATAAGACTAATTAAAGAAGAGTGTGGACATGATGGATTTTTACAATGGCTACATATACTTGTACTAACGGACGACACAGTGCTATTATCGACAACGAGGGCAAATATAATGAGAAAGGTATCTTTGTTACAAGATTATTGTACAGAAACATTATTGTTTATTGTACAGACAAAGTTTTTTTTTGTGATAAGCAGCAGTGAAAGAGATCGTGAACCTTTGGTGGTGGGTGACTTGGTGGTGGAACATTGTGACACATATGTGTATTTAAGGTCACCGTTTACCAGCGATGGCTCAACCACCTCTGCCATCAAAGTCCATGCTAATAATAAGATGTCACATGTGTTAAAGTTTGTGTCTTTTGTCACAAAAAAATAATGATATTTCGTTTGTGATAAAGAAGCGTGTATTTGATGCAGCTCTCATGTCATCACTAATTTATGGTTGTGAATCTTGGATAGGAGCTGATCTGAAAACGATGGTGAAATTGTACAATTGGTGTCTAAAAAGATTATTAGGAGTGAGAAAACATGTAATGACATTTGCTACGTGGAGTCAGGGTATCCACCTTTCAAGGACTTAATCAGGCACAGACAACACAAATTTTTATATAGTATGTGGCATGAGAGTTCAGGATATGATGATGATCCATTAGCCTTCACAATGATCCATTAGCCTTCACAGTGAACTCTAACACTCCAACCAGTCGGACCGTCAGAGAGATGATCAACACAAATGTACCGGACCTGAGCTTGGTAATGAAGAAATTAAAAGATGACATGGTAAACAGTAACTCCTCAAGACGCACAACATATAAGGATATTAACCCAGATTTATTGGTACACCGTATATATACAGTGAAGTAGTATGCAGTAAATGATATTCATAGAGTATCATTCACACAATTTCGAGTAAATGGACATAGTTTAGCGTGTGAGACTGGCAGGTGGAATTAAAGAAACAGAGGTCGACTGGAGGTGAATGAGAGGCTGTGCGTGCGTGGAGGGTTACAAACAGAGAGACTTGTAGTGCGGGATAGATGATGGACTACAGTTAGGAAGCGATAATAATTTAATATTATCTTGTAGATTATGTAATACTAGTATGTACAATCCATTGGTATTATCTGTTTGCTGTGGTCAATAAAATATCTAAATTTCTATCTATCTATCTAGCAGAGGGGCTGCTAGTTCGCCAGAGCTTCTTCAGGATGCAACCGCGACCTGCAACTATCCTTCTCCAAGAACATCAAGAAAAAGGAAAAAATAAAGCAAAGTTAACATCTTATTATTGTTAGAACATCTACAATGTTTTGCCTACAAACAGGACACTTCCCAACAGCAACTGCACATGTAGGGCACATACAGAAGTGTTTACAAGGAAACAAAACAACAGCAGCTTCTTTACAAAGACATACTTTACAAGCAAGTTCTAGTATGATCCCGTCCGATTTCGAGTCATTCTTTACACAATGTTCTTCATCCTCATCCTTCTCCGCCTCTTCTACGTTTGCTTTTGTTTCTTCTGTTTCCAGAGCTGTTGGCGATTCTTTTCTTCGCTCAACTCCGTTGTTGTTTCATCAGCACCTTCGCCGGACACTTCTCCCACCCCTGTGTCAAAGTTGGCCCCTTCCAATATCGAAGGGTAATGCAGATCTATCGCTCTCGTAGAAATAGCAGCAGCAGTTTCGTGACTCGGCTCATCTCCTATAGGTTCTTGTCGTTGCTCTTGTTGTTGCCGTCAAGGCGGGAGCAGCATCATAAAAGCTTCGCTCGCCCAGGTCATGTTTCATGTCTTCATCTCTCTTGGCGATAGCCACCAAGGTTTGCCCGACGACCTGCTCTACCCTCGCCCTCTGTTCCATGCTGACGCAAACGGCTTCTGTGCAATCTGCAACTCTGTAGATTTTGATTCCTTGGTCCAAGAGTCTCTTTTTCACGGCCACCTTGACATGATCAGGAGGGAACCCCATAGCTATCACGTGCCTCTCAATGTCCCCTTGTTCAGTCACTAGATCCACCAGTTTATCGTCAACCATCTTCTTCCTATCGTGGTGGGCTTTGATTGCTATAGGCCCATTCAAAAGTTTGAGCACCGTGCAGTCGGGAGAGTATTTGGCATGCATCTCTAGGGGGTGCATACTGCCTGACCAGTTTTTCAGGCCCAATCCGCACCTAAAGCAGCGCACGTGATCGCTGAGGCAGGTAAAGGAGAAGCCTGCGGTCGACAGCTTTTTCTTCATAACCATCGACCAAGACGAGGAGGTGAACAAAGCCTCTCGGTTGTTAGGAAGGCATAACTCTGGAAGGATGACACCCAACGGTCTCTCCTTTAGCCGTTCAAATACAGTCTCTCTCCACATGGGCTCGAGGTATTCGCAGAGGGACATCGGAATTTTGCCGACGGGCTTGCCTCTGATGAAAGGACAACGAGGAAAGTGCCTCTGGTGCTCGCCTCTCACTGTCTCCTTCTTCCTCCTACTTTCCCTCGACAGAAGATGCACGCGCAGCGATCATCCTTCTTCAGAAAGTAGAATCCGTCCTAGTTCCTCCGGAGTGATGTCCGCCGCGGCCGACCAGAACTTGACACTCCCACACATACCGTCCCCTCTAGGTTCGAAGAAGGTCTTTAGCCTCTCACTCTCAAAGACCAAGGAACTCTCTATGTTGTCTATATGAACGGCGACGCCATCTGAAAGGGTATAAAGATCAGCGCCTCGGTCTAATATCATCATATTGTATTGTCTCTTACAAGGAACTACATTTTCTTATTGCAAGATGGCTTCTGTCATGGAAGATAACACCCGAGAGACGGCGGCCGTTTCTTATAACCAGATACCTCCTCCTCTTTGAGGAGACGGTTCCCTTCAGTAAAGTTGAAGATTACGGCGTGTCTGCTACTTATCTCGAAGCAGCAGCAGCAGCAGCAGCAGCAGCAGAAGGAGAAAGCGACAGTCAGCTCGACGTTATGGTTGAAAATCCGAATCAGAGTGACAAGAAATGGGCAGTGCTTGAGCTTGTAAGCTCTACTCTCGACGGAAATACCAGAAAAGCTATAAAAATGTTTTAAGAAATAAAGAAAGATTACGACGAAGAGAGAAAGAAGGGCAAGAAGGGAGCTCTATACAACAGAACTTTACAAGATGTTTCTGACCAGCGTCAAGTGCTTCTGGCACGCTGCCGACTTCAAACCGTCCGATGACATAAACACGCTCGCCTTGGCATCGTAAACGAGAACATTATCAAGAACTTTATGGGCGAAACAGATTTAATCGAAGTCGTTTCTTTTTACAATGTCCAATTGGCGATAGAAAGCATCAAAAATCATGTATACGGGTTGTTTTTTAAAATATACATCGAAGACGAAAAGAAAGTAGATTAGCTGCTCAGACAAAATGAAGACAACGTGGGCCAAGCGTTGGATCGACGATGGGAAGGCTTCGTAAGGCGAGCGCCTGGTGGCGTTCGCATGCGTCGAGGGCATCTTCTTTAGCAGTTCGTTCATGTTTTGATGTTCATCTGATCAACACTAAAAGAGCTGCGCAAGGTTTTTGTGTAAAAAGCTGCGCAAGGTTTTTGATGTTCATCTGATCAACACAAAAAAACTGCGCAACGTATTGGTGCAAAAAGCTGCGCAGGGTTTTAGTGTAAAAACCTGTGCAAGGTTTTTTATATTAATCTGATCAACACTAAAAACGCTGCGTAGGGTTTTGGTGCAAAAAGATGTGCAGGGTTTTAGTGTAAAAACCTGTGCAGAGTTTTGGTGTAAGAACCCGTGCAGGGTTTTGATGTTCATCTGATCAACACTAAAGCTGTGCAAGGTTTTGGAGCAAAAATCTGTGCAAAGTTTTGTTGTAAAAACCTGTGCAGTGTTTGATGTTAACTGATCAAAACAAAAAAAGCTGCGCGGGGTTTTGATGCAAAAAGCTGCGCAGGGGTTTGGTGTAGAAACCTGTGCAGGGATTTCATGTTCATCTCATAAAAAATAAAAAAGCTGCGCAGGGTTATGGTGCAAAAATCTGCGCAGGGTTTTGGTGTTCTTCTGATAAACAATAAAAAGCTGCGCAAGGATTTGGTGTAAAAAGTTGTGCAAGGTTTTTGTGTAAAAAGTTGTGCAGGGTTTTTAGTGTTAAAACCTGCGCAGGGTTTTGAAGTAAAAACCTGTGCAAGTTTTTGATGTTCATCTGATCAACACAAAAAATGCTGCGCAGGGTTTTACTATAAAAAGCTGCGCAGGGTTTACATGTTCATCTGATCAATACCAAAAATAGCTCCGAAGGGGTTTTTGGTGTTCATCTGATCAACACTAAAAAAAAGATGCGCAGGGTTTTGGTGTAAAAAACTGTGCAGGTTTTTGGTGTTCATCTGATCAACGCTAAAAAAAGATCCGCAGGGTTTTAGTGTAAAAAGCTCTGTAGGTTTTGGATGTTCATCTGATCAACACTAAAAAATCCTGTGCAGTGTTTTGCTATAAAAAGTTGCGCAGGGTTTACATGTTCATCTGATCAATACTAAAAATAGCTCCGAAGGGGTTTTTGGTGTTATCTGATCAGCACTAAGAAACCTGTGCAGAGTCCTGGTGTGAAAAACCTGTGCAGGCTTTTGGTGTTCATCTGATCCGCACTAAAAAAGCTGCGCAGGGTTTTGACGTAAAAACCTGCGCAGGATTTTTGTGTAAAAAGCTGCGCAAGGTTTTGCTGTAAAAATCTGTACAGGCTTTTCAAATTCATCTGATCACCATTAAAAAAAGCTGCGCAGGAATTTGGCGTAAAAACGTGTCCAGGTTTTTGGTGTTCAGCACAAAAAAAATCTGCGCAGGGTTTTGCTGTAAAAACATACTCGTATGCATAATTTTGGTGTAAAAACCTGTGCAGGTTTTGGTGTAAAAACCTGTGCAGGGTTTTGTTGTAAAAACCAGTGCAGGGTTTTGGTGTAAAAACCTGTGCAGGGTTTTTGATGTTCATAAGATCAACACTGAAAAAAGCTGCACAGGGTTTTGGTGTAAAAAGCTGTGAAAGTTTTTGGTGTTCATCTCATCAACAATAAAAAAAAATATGTGCAGGGTTTTGATGTTCATCTGATCAACACTAAAAAAAGCTGCACAGGGTTTTGGTGCAAAAAGCTGCGCAAGGTTTTGGTGTAAAAACCTGTGCAGGGTTTTTGGATTAAAAGCCTACGCAGGGTGTAAAAACCTGTGCAGGGTTTTCATGCAAAAAGCTGCGCAGGATTGTGGTGTTCATCTAATCAACACCAAAAGAGCTGCGCAGGGATTTGGTGTAAAAAGCTGTACAGGATTTTAGTGTTCATCTGATAAACACTAGAAAAGCTTCACAAGGTTTTGGTGTAAAAACCTGTGCAGAGTTTTCGTGAATAAACCTTTGCAGGGATTTGGTGAAAAACATGTACAGGGTTTTCGTGTAAAAAGCTGCGCATGTTTGTGGTGTTCATCTGATCAACACTAAAAAAACTGCGGAGGGTTTTGGTGTAAAAAGCTGTGCAGGTTTTTTGTGTTCATCTGATCAACACTAAAAAAGTTGCGCACGGTTTTGGCGTAAAAAACCTGCGCAAGGATTTTGTGTAAAAAACTGTCCAGAGTTTTGGTGTAAACACCTGTGCAGTGTTTTGGTGTAAAAAGCTACGCTGTTTTGTGTAAAAACATGTGCCGGTTTTTTGTGTATAAACATTTGCAGGGATTTGGTGTAAAAACATGTACAGGGTTTTGGTGTGTAAAGCTGCGCAGGGTAGTGGTGTTCATCTGATCAACACTAAAAAAGCTACGCAAGGTTTTGGTGTAAAAAGCAATGCAGGATTTTTGCGTTCATCTGATGGGTTTTTAAACCAAAACTCTGCACAGGTTTCTACACCAAAACCCTGCACAGCTTTTTACACCAAAACCCTGCGTAGGTTTTCACACGAAAACCCTGCACACCTTTTTTTTAGTGTTGATCAGATAAACACTCAAATCCTGCACATCTTTTTATACCAAAACCATGCGGAGCTTTTTTAGTGTTCATCAGAAGAACACGAAAACCCTGCACAGCTTTCTACACAAAACTCTGCGCAGTATTTTACACCAAAACCCTGCACAGGTTTTTACACGAAAACCCTGCACAGGTTTTTACACCAAAACACTGCGCATCTTTTTAAACCAAAACCCTGCACAGGTTTTTACACCATAAACCTCCATAGGTTTTTACACGAAAACCCTGCACAGATTTTTACACAAGAACTCTACGCAGCTTTTTCCACGAAAACCCTGCACAGGTTTTTACAACAAAAACCTGCACTTTTGGTGTAAAAACCTTTGCATGAATTTGGTGTAAAAACCTGTGAGGGGCTTTGGTGTAAAAACCCGTGCGGTGTTTTGCTGATCTGATCACCACTAAAAAAAAAGCTGCGCAGGGATTTGCTGTAAAAAGCTGCGCAGGGTTTTGTTGTAAAAAGCTGTGCAGGGCTTTGGTTTTCATTTGATCAACACTAAAAGAACTGCGCAGGGTTTTGATATAAAAAGCTGTGCAGGGTTTTGGTGGTCACCTGATCAACACTAAAAAAGCTGGGCAAGTTTTTGGTGTAAAAACCTGTGCAGGGTTTTGGTATAAAAAGCTGCGTAGGGTTTTGATGTAAAAACCTGTCCAGGATTTTGGTGTAAATGCCTGCGTATGATTTTGGTGTAAAAAGCTGTGAAAGGTTTTGGTGTTCATCTGATGAACACTAAAAAACGTCCGCAAAATTTTGGTGTAAAAAGCTGTGCAGGGTTTTCGTTTTCTTCTGATCAACACTAAAAAAGCTCGGCAGGGTTTTTGGTATAAAAAGATATGCAGTATTTTGGTGTTTATCTGATCAACACTAAAAAAGGTGCGCAGGATTTCGGTGTAAAAACCTGTTTAGGGTTTTGGTGTAAAAAGCTGTGCAGGATTTTTGTGTTAATCTGGTCAACACTAAAAAGGCTGTACATGGTTTTGATGTAAAAACCTGTGCAGGGTTTTTGTGTAAAAACCATTCCAGGGTTTTTATGCTAAAACCTGTGCAGTGTTTTGGTGTAAAAACCTTTTAAGAGTTTTGGTGTAAAAATCTGTGCTGGTTTTGGTGTAAAAACCTGTGCAGGGTTTTGGTGTAAAAATCTTTACATGGTTTTGGCGTAAAAAGGTGCATAGGGTTTTGCTGTTAAAACCTGTGCAGGGTTTTGGTGTACAAACCTGCGCAAGGTTTTTGTGTAAAATGCTTTGCAGGGTTTTGGTGTAAAAAGCTGTGTAGGGTTTTACTGATCAACACTAAAAAAGATGCGCAGGGTTCTGGTGTAAAAACCTGTGCAGGGTTTTGTTGTAAAAACGTCTGATGAACACTGAAAAAGCTGCGCAAGGTTTTAGTGTAAAATGCTGTGCAGTGTTTTGGTGTTCATGTGATCAACAATAAACAAGCTCCGCAGGGTTTTGGTATAAAAAGATGTGCAGGATTTTGGAGTTTATCTGATCAACTCTAAAAAAGGTGCGCAGGATTTAGGTTTAAAAACCTTTGAAGGATTTTGGTATAATAAGCTCTGCAGGATTTTTGTGTTCATCTGATTAACACTAAAAAAGCTGCGCACGGTTTTTGTGTAAAAACCTGTGCAGGGTTTTAGTGTAAAAACCTGCGCAGGGTTTTGGTATAAAAACCTTTGCAGTGATTTGGTGTAAAAACCTCTGTTTTTTTGGAGTAAAAAACCTGCACAGGGTTTTGTTGTAGAAACCTGTGCAGGGTTTTCTTGTAAAAAACTGCGCAAGGTTTTGGTGTAAAAGGCTTTGCAGGGTTTTGATGGAAAAAGCTGTGTAGGATTTTTGCTGTTCATCTCATCAACACTGAAAAAGACGCGCAAGGGTTTTGGTGTCAAAAGCAAAGTTTCGTGTAAAAAGCTAAGCAGGGATACTGAAAAATGCTGTGCAGGGTTTTGGTGTTCATCTGATCACCACTAAAAAAAGCTGCGCAGGGTTTTCGTGTAAAAACTGTGGATGTTATATGTGTTAATCTAATCAATACTAAAAAAAGCTGCGCAGAGTTTTAGAGTAAAAAGCTGCGCAGGGTTTTGGTGTTCATCTGAGCAATACTAAAAAAGCTACGCACAGTTTTTGTGTTAAAAACTGTGTAGGATTTTGGTTTCAACTTATCAATACCAAAAAAGATCCGCAGTGATTTGCAGTGAGTGCAGGGTTTTGGTGTACAAAGTTGTGCTGTATTTTTGTGTTCATCTCATCAACAATAAAAAAGCTGCGGACGGTTTTGGTGTAAGAACCTGTGCAGGGCTTTGGTGTTAAACCCTCTGCAGGTTTTGGTGTAAAAAGCTGTGCAGGATTCTAGTGTAAAAAGCTATGCAGGGTTTTGGGGTTTATCTGATCACCAATAAAAAAAAGCTCCGCATGATTTTGGTGTAAAAACCGGTGCAGGTTTTTGGTGTTAATCTGATCAACACTAAAAAAAAGCTCCGATATGTTTTACTGTTAAAACCTGTGCAGGTTTTTCATGTTCATTTAATCAATACTAAAAAAAGATGCTCAGGGTTTTGGTGTTAAAACCTGCGCAGGGTTTTCGTGTAAAAGCCTGTGGAGGGTTTTGGTGTAAAAACCTCTGAAGAGTTTTGGTGTAAAAACCTGTGCAGGGTTTTGGTGTAAAAAGCTATGCAGAGTTTTGGTGTAAAAAGCTCTGTAAAATGCTGTGCAGGGTTTTAATGTAAAAACCTACGCAAGGTTTTGGTGTAAAAACCTGGGCAGGGTTTTGGTGTAATAACCTCTACAGGGTTTTAGTGTAAAAACCTGTGCAGGGTTTTCGTGTAAAAACCTGGGAAGAGTTTTCGTGTCTTCTCATCAACACTAAAAAAAGCTACGCAGGGTTTTGGTGTAAAAAGCTGTGCAGGTTTTGGTGTTCATCTCAACAACACTAAAAAAAGCTGTATAGGGCTTTGGTGTAAAAAGCTGTGCAGGTTTTTTTGGTGTTCATCTGATCTCCACTATAATAAGCTGCGCAGGATTTTGATGCAAAAACCTGGCAGGTTTCTGGTGTTCATCTGATCAACACTAATAAATATATCTGTGCAGGGTTTTGGTGTAAAAACCTGTCCAGTATTTTGGTGTTCATCTGATCACCAATAAAAAAAAAAAGCAGTGTTTTGGTGTTAAAACCTGAGCATGATGTTGGAGTAAAAACCTGTGGAGTGTTTTGTTTTAAAAACCTGCGCAGTCTTTTGGCGTAAAAACCTGTGCAGGATTTTGGTGTAAAAAGCTATGCAGGGTTTTGGTACTCATTTCATCGATACTAAAAAAAGCTGGGCAGGGTTTTGGCGTAAAATGTTGAGCAGGGTTTTGGTGTGAAAAGCTGCGCCTGGCGTTTCGGGGTTCATCTGATCACCCCTAAAAAAAGCTACGTAGAGTTTTGGTGTAAAAATCTGTGCAGGTTTTTGATGTTCATGTGATCAACACTAAAAAAAATCCTGCACAGAGTTTTGATGTAAAAAGGTGCGCAGGGTTTTGGTTTAAAAAGCTGTGCAGAGTTCTGGTGTTCATCTGATCAAAACTAAAAAAAAGTGTGCAAGATTTTGATTTAAAAACCGGTGCAGGATTTTGGTGAATATACGTGTGCTGGGTTTTAGTAAAAAAAAACATGTGCAGAGTTTTGCAGTAAAAAAGCTTTTTGATGTTTATCTCATCAACACGAAAAAAAAACTGCGCAGGGTTTGGTGTTAAAATCTATGGAGGATTTTGGTGTTCATCTGATCACCACTAAAAAAAATCAACGCAGTGTTTTTGTGAAAAAAAAACCTGTGCAGGTATTTGGTGTTCATCTGATCTACACTAAAAAAAAAGATGCGCAAGGTTTAGGTGTAAAAACCTGTGCAGGGTTTTGTTGTAAAAACGTGTGTAGGGTTTTAGTGTAAAAACATGTCCAGGGTTTTGGTGTAAAAAGCTGCGCAGGATTTTGGTGTAAAAACGTGTGCAGGATTTTGGTGTTAAAACTTGTCCAGGGTTTTTGTGTAAAAAGCTGTGCAGGGTTTTTGTGTTAAAAATTGAGCAGGAATTTAGTGTTCATCTGATCAACACTAAAAAAAGCTCCGCAGGGTTTTGCTGTAAAAAGCTGCGCAGGGATTTTATGTAAAATGCTGTGCATGTTTTTGGTGTTCATCTAATCACCACTAAAAAAAAGCTGCGAAGTGTTTTGGTGTAAAAAGCTGTGCAGGATTTTTGTGTTTATCTGATCAATTCTAAACAGCTGCACAGTGTTTTGGTGTAAAAAATCTGTGCAGGGTTTTGGTGTAAGAAGCTCAACAGGATTTTTGTGTTCATCTGATCAACACTAAAAAAGCTTCGCAGGGATTTGGTGTAAAAACCTGTGCAGGGTTTTGGTGTAAAAACCTTTGCAGGGTGTTGGTGTAAAAAGCTGACCAGGGTTTGGGTGAAAAAAGCTGTCCAGGATTTCAGTGTTCATCTGATCAACATAAAAAATACTGCACAGGGTTTAGGTGTAAAAAGCTTCGCAATGATTTGGTGTAAAAAACTACGCAGTGATTTACTGTAAAATGCTCTGTAGGGTTTTCGTGTTAGTCTGATCACCACTAAAAAAAAAGTTGCACTTGGTTTTTGGTGTAAAAAGCTGAGCAGGGTTTTGGTGTTTATCTGATCAACAGTAAAAAAAACCTGCTCAGGGTTTTGGTGTAAAAAACTGTGCAAGATATTAGTGTTTATCTGATCAACACTAAATAAGCTGCGCATGGTTTTGGTGTAAAAGACCTGTGCAGTGTTTTGGTGTAAAAAGTTTTGCAGGAATTTTGAGTTCATCTGGTCAACACTAAAAAAGCTGGGCACGGTTTCGTGTAAAAAACATGTGCAGGGTTTTGATATAAAAACCTGTGTATGGTTGTGTTGTAAAAACCTGTGCAGGGTTTTGGTGTAAAAAGCTGCGAAGGGTTTCGGTTTAAAAATCTGTGCAGGGTTTTGGTGAAAAAAACCCTGCGCAGGGATTTGGTGCAGAAAGATGCGTAGGATTTTGGTGTTAAAAGCTATGCAGGATTTTGGTGTTCATCTGATCAGCACTAAAAAAAACTTGCGCAGGGTTTTGGTGTAAAAAGCTGCGCAAGGTCTTAATGTAAAAAGCTGCGCAAGGATTTATTATAAAATGTTGTGCAGGGTTATGGTGTTTATCTGATCACCACTAGTGATCACCACTAAAAAAAGCTGCGCATGTTTTTTGGTGTAAGAAACCTGTGCAGGTTCATCTGATCAACACTAAAGAAAAGCTGCGCAGAGTTTTGGTATAAAAAGGTGCGCATGATTTTGATGTAAAAACCTTATCAGGGTTTTGGTGTAAAAAGCTGTGCAGGATTTTTGTGATCATCTGATTTGTGATTTATCTGATCAACAAAAAAAAAAAAAAAGTTGCGCAGAGTTTTAATGCAAAAAAAAAAAAAAAATTGCATGGTTTTGGTGTAATAGGCTATGAAAGGTTTTGGTGCTCATCTGATCACCTCTAAAGAAAGTAACGCAGGATTTTTGTGTAAAAACCTATGCAGGTTTTTCATCTGATCAACATTAAAAAAACCTGTGCAGGGTTTTGGTATAAAAACCTGTGCACCAAAGCCCTGCACAGGTTTTTACACCAAAACCATGCTCAGGTTTTTACACTAAAACCCTGTGCAGCTTTTTTACACCAAAACCCTGCAAAGGTTCTTACACCAAAACCCTCCACAGGTTTTTAAACCAAAACCCTGCACAGATTTTTTACACCAAAACCCCGCAGAGGTTTTTACATCAAAACACTGCACAGGTTTTTACACCAAAACCCTGCACTTTTGGTGTAAAAACCTTTGCAGGGATTTAGTGTAAAAACCTGTGAAGCGCTTTGGTGTAAAAAGGTGTGCTTGGTTTTGCTGTTCATCTGATCAATACTAAAAAAGCTGCGTAGGGTTTTAGTGCAAAAAACTGCGCAAGGTTTAAGCGTAAAAACCTGTGCAGGGTTTTCGTGTTCATCTGATCACCACTAAAAAAAGCTGCGCAGGGTTTTGATGTAAAACACCTGTGCAGGTTTTTGATGTTCATCTGATCAACACAAAAGAAAAAAAATTGCACACTGTTTTGCTGTAAAAAGCTGCGCAGGGTTTTGTTGTAAAAAGCTCACCAGTAAAAAAAAGCTCTGCAAGGTTTTGGAGAAAAAAAAAACCTGTGCAGGTTTTTGGTGTTCATCTGATCAACACTAAAAATAGCTGCGCAGGGTTTTGATGTAAAAATCTGTGCAGGGTTTTGGTGTAAAAACCTGTGCAGAGTTTTGGTGTAAAAAGTTGCGCAAGTTTTGGTGTGAAAAAACCTGTTCAGAATTTTGGTGTAAAAACTTGTCTATGATTTTGGTGTAAAAAAGCTGTGAAGGGTTTTAAAGTAAAAAGCTGTGCAAGGTTTTGGTGTTCATCTGATCAACACTAAAACAGCTGCGTAGGATTTTGGTGTAAAAAAGCTGCGCAGGGTTTTCGTTTTCTTCTGATCAACACTAAAAAAGCTCCGCAGGTTTTTGGTATTAAAGAATGTGCAGGATTTTTGTGTTTATCTCATCAACACTAAAAAAGGTGCGCAGGGTTTTGGTGTAAAAACCTGTTCAGGGTTTTTGTGTAAAAAGCTCTGCAGGGTTTTAGTGTTCATCTGATCAACACTAAAAAAGCTGCGCAGGGATTTGTGTAAAAACCTGTGCAGGGTTTTGGTGTGAAATCCTATGCAGGATTTTGATGTAAAAACCTTTCCAGGGTTTTGGTGTAAAATCCAGTGCTGGGTTTTGGTATAAAAAACCTGTGCAGGGTTTTCGTGTAAAAATCTTTGCAGGGCCTTGGTGTAAAAAGCTGCACAGGGTTTTGGTGTAAAAACCTGTGTAGGGCTTTGGTGTACAAACTTGTGCAAGGTTTTTGTGTAAAATGCTGTGCAGGTTTTCGTATAAAAAGCTGTGTAGGATTTTGCTGTTCATCTGATCAACACTAAAAAAGATGCACAGGGTTCTGATATAAAAACCTATGCGGGGTTTTGGTGTAAAAACGTGTGCAGGGTTTTGGTGTAAAAACATCTGCAGGATTTTTGGTGTAAAATTCTGTGCACGGTTTTAATGTAAAAACCTGCGCAGGGCTTTGGTGTAAAAAGCTGCGCAGGGTTTTGGTTTAAGAAGCTGCGCATGGTTTTGGTGTAAAAACGTGTGCAGGATTTTCGTGCAAGAACCTGCGCAAGGTTTTGGTGTAAAAAGTTGTGCAGGGTTTTAGTGTAAAAAGCTGTGCAGGATTTTGGTGTACATCTGATCAACACTAAAAAAGCTGCGCAAGGTTTTGGTGTAGAATGCTGTACAGTGTTTTGGTATTCATGTGATCAACATTAAAAAAAAGCTTCGCAATGTTTTGGTGTAAAATGCTGCGCTTGGTTTTGGTGTTCATCTGATCAACACAAAAAAAGCTCCGCAGGTTTCTGGTATAAAAAGATGTGCAGGATTTTGGTGTTTATCTGATCATCTTAAAAAAATGTGTACATGGTTTTGGTGTAAAAACCTATGCAGGATTTTGGTGTAAAAAGGTGTGCAGGATTTTTTTTTTTTTTTTTTTTCATCTAATCAACACTAAAAAAGTTGGTTTTGGTGTAAAAATCTGTGCAGGGTTTTGGTATGAAAACCTATGCTGTGTTTTGGTGTAAAAACTTGCGCAAGGTTTTGGAGTAAAAAGCTTTGCAGGGTTTTGGTGTAAAAAGCTGTGCTGTGTTTTGCTGTTCATCTGTTCAAAAAAGCTGCGCAATTTTTTTGTGTAAAAATCTAAGCAGGGATACTGTAAAATGCTTTGAAGAGTTTTGGTGTTAATTTGATCACCGCTAAAAATAGTTGCGCAGAGTTTTGGTGTATAAACTGTGCAGATTTTTTGTGTTCATTTGATCATCACTAAAAAAGCTGCGCACAGTATTGGTGTAAGAAGCTGTGCAGTATTTTGGTGTTCAACTAAACAATAAAAAAAGATCTGCAGGGATTTGGTGTAAAAACGTGTGCAGGGTTTTGGTGTAAAAATATGTGCAGTATTTTTATGTTCATCTCATCAACAGTAAAAAAGCTGCGCAGGGTTTTGGTGTTAAAAACCTGTCCAGGGCCTTGGTGTTAAATCCTCTGCAGGTTTTGGTGTAAAAAGCTGTGCAGGATTCTGGTGTAAAAAGCTGTTCAGGGTTTTGGTGTTTATCTGATCACCACTAAAAAAGATGCGCATGACTTTGGTGTAAAAAACTGTGCAGGTTATTAGTGTTCATCAATACTAAAAAAAAGCTCCGCAATGTTTTACTGTTAAAAGCTGTGCAGGTTTTTGGTGTTCATTTGATCAATACAAAAACAAAGATGTGCAGGGTTTTAGAGCTAAAACCTGCGCAGGGTTTTGGTCTAAACCCTGTGGAGGGTTTTGGTGTAAAAACCTGTGCTTTGTTTTGGTGTAAACACCTTTGCAAAATCCTGTGCAGGTTTTTGGTGTTTGTCTGATCAACAGTAATAAAAAAACATGTGCAGGGTTTTTGTGTAAAAACCTGTGCTGGATTTTGATGTTCATTTGATCTCCACTAAAAAAAAGCTGTGCAGGGTTTTGGTGTTAAAACCTGCACAGGGTTTTTGTGTAAAAATCTGTGGAGGGTTTTGGTGTAAGAACCTGTGCAGGGTTTTGGTGTAAAAAGCTATACAGGGTTTTGGTGTTCATCTGATCAATAATAAAAAAGCTGAGCGAGGTTTTAGTGTAAAATGCTGAGCAAGGTTTTGGTATAAAAAATTGCGCATAGTTTTTGTGTAAAAACCTGTGCAGGGCTTTGGTGTTCATCTGATCAACACTATAAGGAAAACTGCGCAGAGTTTTGGTGCAAAAAGCTGTGCAGGGATTTGATATTCATCTGATCAACACTAAAAAAGCTGCACAAGGTTCTGGTGTAAAAATCTGTGCAGGGTTTTTGTGTAAAAATTTGTGCAGGGTTTTGATAAAAAAAACCTGTGTAGGATTTTGGTGTAAATGCCTGCGTATGATTTTGGTGTAAAAAGTACTGAAGGATTTTAATGGAAAAAGCTGTGCAGGGTTTTGGTGTTCATCTGATCAACACTAAAACCGCTGCGTAGGATTTTGGTGTAAAAAGCTGTGCAAAATTTTGGTGCACAGGATTTCGGTGTAAAAACCTATTCAGGGTTTTGGTGTAAAAAGCTGTGCAGGATTTTTGTGTTAATCTGATCAACATTATTTTTTAGTGTTTTAGTGTTGTTGTGCATGGTTTTCGTGTAAAAACCTTTCCAGGATTTTGGTGTAAAAACATGTGCAGGCTTTTGGTGTAAGAACCTTTCCAGGAGTTTGGTGTAAAAACCTGTGCACGGTGTTGGTGTAAAAATCTTTGCAGGGTTTTGGTTTAAAAAGATGCACAAGATTTTGCTGTTAAAACTTGTGCAGGGTTTTGGTGTACAAACCTGCGCAAGGTTATTGTGTAAAATGCTATGCAACGTTTTTGTGTAAAAAGCTGTGTAGGGATTTGCTGATCAACACTAAAAAAGCTGCGCAGGATTCTGGTGTAAAAACCTGTGCAGGGTTTTGTTGTAAGAACGTGTGCAGTATATTGGAGTAAAAATCTGCGCAAGGTTTTTGTGTAAAAAGCTGTGTAGGGTTTTAGTATAAAAAGCTGTGCAGGGTTTTGGTGTACATCTGATCAACACTAATAAAAGCTCCCCAAGGTTTTAGTGTAAAATGCTGTGCAGTGTTTTAGTGTTCATGTGATCAACACTAAAAAAAAGCTGCGCAGAGTTTTGGTGTAAAAAGCTCCGCAGGGTTTTGGTACAAAAACCTTTGCAAGTTTTTGATGTTCATATGATCAACACAAAAAAAAAGCTGCGCAGAATTTTTGGTGTAAAATGCTGTGCAGGGTTTTCGTTTTCTTTTGATCAACACAAAAAAACTCAGCAGGATTTTTGGTATAAAAAGGTGTGCAGGATTTTGGTGTTTATCTGATCAACACTAAAAACGGTGCGCAGGATTTGTGTGTAAAAACCTATTCAGGGTTTTGGTGTAAAAAGCTGTGCAGGATTTTTGTGTTAATCTGATCAACACTAAAAAAGTTGCGCATGGTATTGGTGTAAAAATCTGTTTTGATGTAAAAATCTTTCCAGGGTTTTGGTGTAAAACCTGTGCAGGCTTTTGGTGAAAAAACCTGTGCAGGGTTTTGGTGTAAAAATCTGTGTAGTGGTTTGGTGTAGAAATCTTTGCAGGGTTTTGGTTTAAAAAGCTGCACAAGGTTTTGCTGTTAAAACCTGTGCACGGTTTTGGTGTACAAACCTTGGCAAGGTTATTGTGTAATATGCTGTACAGGGTTTTGGTGTAAAAAGCGGTGTAGAGTTTTTTTCTGATCAACACTAAAAAAGCTGCGCAGGGTTCTGGGGTAAAAACCTGTGCAGGGTTTTGTTGTAAAAAACGTGTGCAGGATTTTGGTGTAAAAATTTGGGCAAAGTTTTGGTGTAAAAAGCTGTACAGGGTTATAGTGATAAAAGCTGTGCAGGGTTTTAGTGTACATTTGATCAAAACTAAAAAAGCTGCGCAAGGTTTTGATGTAAAATGCTGTGCAGTATTTTGGTATTCATGTGATCAACACTAAATAAAGCTGCTCAGATTTTGGGTGTAAAAAAGTTTTTTTTTTTTTTATGTAGGAAGGACACTGGCCAAGGGCAACAAAAATCTAATGAAAAAAAATGCCCACTAAAATGCCAGTCCCATAAAAGGGTCAAAGCAGTGGTCAAAAATTGGTGGATAAGTGTCTTGAAACCTCCTTCTTGAAGGAATTCAAGTCATAGGAAGGTGGAAATACAGAATCAGGCAGGGAGTTCCAGAGTTTACCAGAGAAAGGGATGAATGATTTAGAATACTGGTTAACTCTTGCGTTAGAGAGGTGGACAGAATAGGGGTGAGAGAAAGAAGAAAGTCTTGTGCAGCGAGGCTGCGGAAGGAGGGTAGGCATGCAATTAGCAAGATCAGAAGAGCAGTTAGCATGAAAATAGCGGTAGAAGACACCTAGATATGCAACACTGCGGCGGTGAGAGAAGGGCTGAAGACAGTCAGTTAGAGGAGAGGAGTTGATGAGACGAAAAGCTTTTGATTCCACCCTGTCTAGAAGAGCAGTATGATTGGAACACCCCCACACATGTGAAGCATACTCCATACATGGACGTGTAAAAGGTTGTGCAGGCTTTTGGTGTTCATCTGATTAACACTAAAAAAACTCTGCAGGGTTTTGGTACAAAAAGATGTGCAGGATTTTTTAGTTTATCTGAATAACTTTAAAAAAGGTGCGCAAGATTTTGGTGTAAAAACCTATGCAGGATTTAGGTATAAAAAGCTCTTCAGGATTTTTGTGTTCTTCTGATCAACAGTAAAAAAAGCTGCGTAGGTTTTTGGTGTAAAAAGCTGTGCAGGTTTTTGTTGTTCATATGATCAACACTGAAAAAAACCTGTGCGGGTTTTTCATGTTCATCTGATCAACACTAATAAAATAATAGTGATAAATAAAAATAAAGTTTTTACAACTAAACCCTGCATAGGTTTCTACACCAAGACCCTGCAGTGATTTTTACACCAAAACCCTGCACAGGTTTTTATACCAAAACCCTGCACAGGTTTTTACAGCAAATCCCTGCACAGGTTTTTACACTAAAATCCTGCGCAGCTTTTATAGTGTTGATCAGATGAACAGAAAAATCCTGCACTGCTTTTTACAACAAAACCATGTATAGGTTTTTACACGAAAATCCTGCGCACTTTTTTTTTGTGTTGATAAGATAAACACCAAATTCCTGTACATTCATTTATACCAAAACCCTGCGGAGATTTTTTAGTGTTCATCAGAAGAACACAAAAACCCTGCACAGGTTTTAACACCAAAACCATGCACAAGTTTTTACACCAAAACCCTGTGCAGCTTTTTTACATCAAAACCCTGCACATGTTTTTACACCATAACCCTCCACAGGTTTTTAAACCAAAACCCTGCACAGATTTTTAAACAAAAAACTCTATGCAGCTTTTTACACCAAAACTTTGCAAAGGTTTTTACACCAAAACCATGCACAGGTTTTTACACCAAAACCCTGCACTTTTGGTGTTAAAACCATTGCAGGGATTTGGTGTAAAAACCCGTGAAGGGCTTTGGTGTAAAAACGTGTGCTTGGTTTTGCTGTTCATCTGATCAATACTAAAAAAGCTGCGTAGGGTTTTAGTGCAAAAAACTGCGCAGGGTTTTAGTGTAAATACCTATGCAGGGTTTTGATGTTCATCTGATCACCACTAAAGAAAGCTGCGAAGGGTTTTCGTTTAAGGAACCTTTGCAGGTTTTTTATGTTCATCTGATCATCACTAAAAAATTTGCGCAGTGTTTTGCTGTAAAAAGATACGCAGGATTTTGTTGTAAAAAGCTGTGCAGGGCTTTGGTGCTCAAGTGTTCAACATTAAAAAAACTGCGCAGGGTTTTGGTGTAAAAAGCTGTGCAGGTTTTTGGAGTTCATTTTATCAACACTAAAAAAAGCTGCCCAAGGTTTTGATTTAAGAACCTGTGCAGGGTTTTGGTGTATAAACCTATGCAGGTTTTTTGTGTAAAAACATGTGCAGGGTCTTCGTGTAAAACGCTGTGCAGGGTTTTGGTGTTCATCTAATCAGCACTAAAAAAAGCTGCGCAGGGTTTTGTTGAAAAAGACATGTGCAGTTTTTTGGTGTTCATCTGATCAACACTAAAAATAACTGCGCAGTGTTTTGATGTAAAAATCTGTGCAGGATTTTGGTGTAGAAACCTGTGCAGCGTTTTGTTGTAAAAACCTGTGCAGGGTTTTGCTTTAAAAAACCGAGCAGCGTTTTGATATAAGAACTTGTGCAGGGTTTTGCTGTAAAAACCTGTGCAGGGTTTTCGTGTTAAAACCGGTGCAAGGTTTTGGTGTAAAAAGCTATGCAGGATTTTGGTGTTCAACTCATCAATACTAAAAAGGTGGACAAGGTTTTGGCGTAAAATGATGAGCAGGATTTTGGTGTGAAAAGCTGCGTATGGTTTTTGTATAAAAACCTGTGCAGGGCTTTGGTGTTCTTCTGATCCACACTAAAAAAAAACTGCACAGGGTCTTGGTGTAAAAAGTTGTACAGCGTTTTGGTATTCATCTGATCAACACTAAAAAAGATACACAAAAACCTGTGCAGGGTTTTGGTGTATAAACCTGTGCAGCGTTTTGGTGTTAAAACCTGTGCAGGGTTTTGGTGTAAAAAGCTGAGCAAGGTTTTGTTGTAAAAAGCTGAGTAGGGTTTTGATGTAAAAACCTGTGAAGGATTTTGGTGTAAATGTCTGCGTATGATTTTGGTGTAAAAAGTTGTGAAGGATTTTATTGTAAAAAGCTGTGCAGGGTTTTGGTGTTCATCTGATCAACACTAAAAAAGCTCCGCAGGACTTTGGTGTAAAAAGCTGCGCAGGGTTTTGGTACAAAAACCTATGCAACTTTTCGATGTTCATATGATCAACACTAATAAAAGCTGCGCAAAATTTTGGTGTAAAAAGCTGTGCAGGGTTTTCGTTTTCTTCTGATCAACACAGCAGGGTTTTTGGTATAAAAGGATGTGCAGGATTTTGGTGTTTATCTGATCAAGACTAAAAAAGGATTTCGGTGTAAAAACCTGTTCAGAGTTTTGGTGTAAAAACCTGTGCATGATTTTTGTATTAATCTGAATAACACTAAAAAAGCTGCGAATGGTTTTGGTGTAAAAACCTCTGTAGGGTTTTGGTGTAAAAACCTTTGCAGGGTTTTGGTGTAAAAAGCTGCACTGGGTTTTTCTGTTAAAACCTTTGCAGGGTTTTGGTGTACAAACTTGCGCAAGGTTTTTATGTAAAATGCTGTGCAGGGTTTTGGTGTAAAAAGCTGTGTAGGATTTTGCTGATCAACAATAAAAAAGCTGCGCAAGGTTCTGGTGTAAAAGCTTGTGCAGGGTTTTGTTGTGAAAACGTGTGCAGGATTTTGGTGTAAAAACCTGCCCAAGGTTTTGATGTAAAAAGCTCTGGATGGTTTTAGTGTAAAAAGCTATGCAGGCTTTTGGTGTACATCTGATTAACACTAAAAAAGCTGCGCAGGGTTGTGGTGTAAATTGCTATGCAATGTTTTGGTGTTCATCTGATCAACACTAGAAAAGCTCAGCAGGATTTTATGGTATAAAAAGATGTGCAGGATTTTGGAGTTTATCTGACCAACTCTGATCAATCTATGCAGGATGTTAGTATAAAAATCTCTGCAGGATTTATGTGTTCATCTGATCAACACTAAAAAAGGTGCTCAGGATTTTGGTGTAAAAACCTGTGGCTTGGTGTAAAAAAGTGCGGAAGGTTTTGGTGTGAAAGGCTTTGCAGGGTTTTGGTGTAAAAAGTTGTGCAGGGTTTTGCTGTTCATCTGAAAAACACTAAAAAAACCGCGCAAGGTTTTGGTGTAAAAAGCTGCGCAGGATTCTGGTGTAGGGTTTTGGTGTTTATCTGATCACCAATTAAAAAAAGCTGAGCATGATTTTGGTGTAAAAACCTGTGCAGGTTTTTTGTGTTAATCTGATCAACACTAAAAAAAAGCTCCGGAAGGTTTTACCGTTAAAACCTGTGCAGGTTTTTGGTGTTCATTTGATCAATACTAAAAAAAAAACACGCAGGGTTTTGGTGTTAAAACCTGTGCAGGGTTTTGGTGTAAAAACCCGTGGAGGGTTTTGGTGCAAAAACCTGTGCAGATTTTTGGTGTAAAAACCTCTGCAGGGTTTTGTTGTAAAAAGCTGTGCAGGGTTTTGATGTTAAAAGCTGTGTAAAAAGCTGTGCAGGGTATTGATGTAAAAACCTGCGCAAGGTTTTGCTGTAAAAACCTGTGGAGGGTTATGGAGTAATAACACCTGCAGGGTTTTAGTGCAAAAACCTGTGCAGGGTTTTCGTGTAGAAAACCTGTGAAGGGTTTTCATGTCTTCTGATCAACACTATAAAAAAGGTGCGCAGGGTTTTGGTGTAAAAAGTTCTGCAGGTTTTTTTTTGTGTGTGCGTTCATCTAATCAACACTAAAAAAACCTGTGTAGGGTTTTGGTGTTCATCTCAACAACACTAAAAAAAGTTGTGTAGGATTTTGTTGTAAAAAGCTGTAAAAAGCAGGTTTTTTGGGTGTACATCTTGTCACCACAAAAAAAGTTGCGCAGGATTTTGATGCAAAAACCTGTGCAGGTTTTTGGTGTTCATCTGATAAACACTAATAAAAAAAACCTGTGCAGGGTTTTGTTGTAAAAACCTGTGCAGGATTGTGTTGTTCATTTGATCACATCTAAAAAAAAGCAGTGCAATGTTTAGGTGTTAAAACCTGTGCAGTGTTTTTGGTGTAAAAACCTGTGCAGGGTTTTGGTGTGAAAACCTTTGCAGGGATTTGGTGTAAAGACCTCTGTAGGGTTTTCGTGTAAAAAGCTATGCAGGGTTTTGGTGTTTATCTGATCAATACTAAAAAAGTTGTGCAGGGTTTTGGTGAAAAATGCTGAGCAGTGTTTTGGTGTGAAAAGCTGTGCATGGTTTTGTTGTAAAAACCTGTGCAGAGTTTCGGTGTCTATCTGATCACCACTAAAAAAAAGCTGTGCAGGGTTTTGGTCAAAAAATCTGTGCAGGTTTTTCATGTTCATGTGATCAACACTAAAAAATCTCAGCAGGGTTTTGGTGTTATAAGCTGTGCAGCGTTTTGGTGCTCATCTGATCAACACTAAAAAAGCTGCGCAAGGTTTCGGTTTAAAAACCTGTGCAGGGTTTTGGTGATTGGTGATTTTGTGTAAAAACAAGTGCATAGTTTTGCTGTAAAAAGCTATGCAGTTCTTTGGTGTTTATCTGATCAACACTAAAAAATGCTACGCAGAGTTTTTGGTGAAAAAAACCTGTGCAGGTTTTTGGTGTTCATCTGATCAACACTAAAAAAAAGATGCGCAGGGTTTAGGTATAAAAACCTGTGCAGGGTTTTGGTGTAAAAACGTGTGTAGTGTTTTGGTGTAAAAACATGTCAGGGGTTTTCATGTAAAAAGCTGCGCAAGAATTTGGTATGAAAGCCTGTGGTGTAAAAAGCTTTCCAGGGTTTTGGTGTTAAAAACTGTGCAGGAATTTAGTGTTCATCTGATCAACACTAAAAAAGCTGCGCAGGTTTTCGTGTAAAAAGCTGCGCAGGGTTTTGGTGTAAAGAGCTGCGCAGGGATTTTGTGTAAAATGCTGTGCATGTTGTTGGTGTTCATCTAATCACCACTAAAAAAGCTACGCAGGGTTTTGGTATAAAAAGCTGGATAGGGTTTTGGTGATCATCTGATCAACAGTAAAAAAGCTGCGCACGGTTTTAGTATAAAAAGCTGTGCAGGATTTTGATGTTTATCTGATCAACACTAAAAAAGCTGTGCAGGGATTTAGTGTAAAAAACCTGTGCAGGGTTTTTGTGTGAAAAGCTCAGCAGGATTTTTGTGTTCATATGATCAACACTAAAAAAGCTGTGTAGGGATTTGGTGTAAAAACCTGTGCAGGGTTTTGGTGTAAAAAAATGTGCAGGGTTTTTGTGTAAAAACTTCTGCAGGGTTTTGGTGTAAAAAGCTGTGCAGGGGTTTGGTGTAAAAAGCTGCGCAAGGATTTAGTGTAAAATGCTCTGCAGGGTTTTGGTGTTTATCTGATCACCACTAAAAAAAGTTGCGCTTGGTTTTGATGTAAAATGCTGAGCAGGGTTTTGGTGTTCATCTTATCAACAGTAAAAAACCTGCTCAGTGTTTTGGTATAAAAAGCTGTGCAAGATTTTTGTGTTTATCTGATCAACACTAAAAAAGCTGCGCAGGATTTTTTTTATTTTTTAAACCTGTGCAGGGTTTTGGTGTAAAAAGCTGTGCAGCAATTTTGTCTTCATCTGATCAACACTAAAAAAGAGGCGCAGGTTTTGGTGTAAAAATCTGTGCAGGATTTTTTCGCGCAGGGCTTTGGTGTAAAACTCTGTGCAGGGTTATGGTGTAAGGAGCTCTGCTTTAAATGCTAAAAATGCTCCGCAAGGTTTTGGTATAAAAAGATGTGCAGGATTTTGGTATTTATATGATCAACTCAAAAAATGGTGCGCAGGGTTTTGCTGTAAAAACCTATGCAAGTTTTTGGTGTAAAAAGGTGTGCAGCATTTTTATTTTCATCTGAGCAACACTGAAAAAGCTGCACAGGGTTTTGATGTAAAAATCTGTGCAGGGTTTTGGTGTAAAAACCTGTGCAGGGTTTTAATATAAAAACCTGTGCAGCGTTATGGTGTAAGAAGCTCTGCTTTTTTGGGGGGTGGTGAGTAAAAAAATGTGCAGGGTTTTGGTGTAAAAAGCTGCACAGGGTTTTAGTATAGAAACCTGTGCAGTGTTTTGGTTTAAATACCTTCGCAAGGTTTTGGTGTAAAAAGCTGTGCAGGGTTTTGCTGTTCATCTGATCCATACTAAAGCAGAGATACTGTAAAATGCTGTGAAGGGTTTTGGTTTTCTTCTGATCAACAATAAAAAAAAGCTGCGCATGGTTTTGGTGTAAAAAGCTGCGCAGGGTTTTGGTGTATAAACTTTGCAGATTTTTTGTGTTCATCTTATCAACACTAAAAAAAGCTGCGCAGAGTTTTAGTGTAAAAAGATGCGCATGACGTGTTTTTGTGTAAAAAGCTATGCATTATTTTTTTTGTTCATCTCATCAACAATAAAAAAAGTGCAAAAACGTGTGCAAGGTTTTTTTGTAAAAAGTTATGCATTATTTTTTTTGTTCATCTCATCAAAAATAAGAAAGCTGCATTTTGGTTTTGGTGTAAAAAGCCGTGCAGGGTTTTGGTGTTTATCTGATCACCCCAAAAAAAAAAGTTGTACATGATTTTGGTGTAACAATCTGTGCAGGTTTTTGGTGTTCATCTATATACTAAAAAAAGCTCCGCAAGGTTTTACTGTTAAAACCTGTGCAGGTTTTTGGTGTTCATTTGATGAATACTAAAAAAAAATGTGCAGGGTTTTGGTGTTAAACCTTGCGCAGGGTTTTCGTGTAAAATCCTGTGGAGGATTTTCGTGTAAAAACCTATGCAGAGTTTTGGTTTAAAAATCTGTACAGGGTTTTGGTGTAAAAACCTGTCCAGGGTTTTGGTGTAAAAAGTTGTGCAGGGTTTTGGTGTAAAAAACTATGCAGGATTTTAGTGTTAATCTGATCAACTCTAAAAAAGTTGCTCAGGGTTTTTGTGTAAAAAGCTGCGCAGGTTTTTGGTATAAAAATTTGTGCAAGAATTTTGTGTAAAATGCTGTGCAGGGTTTTGGTGTTCATCTGATCACCACTAAAAAAAAGCTGTTTAGGAATTTGTTTTAAAAACCTGTGCATGTTTTTGGTGTTCATCTGATCAACACTCAAAAAAGCTGCGCAGAGTTTTCCTGTAAAAAGCTGCGTAGGGTTTAGGTGTTCATCTGATCAACAGTAAAAAACCTGCGCAGGATTTTGGTATAAAAAGCTGTGCAGGTTTTGGTGTTTATCTGATCAACACTAAAAAAAAAAAGCTGCGCAGGGTGTTGGTGTGAAAAACCTGTGCAGGGTTTTGGTATAAAAAGCTGAGCAGGTATATGGTGTAAAAACTGTGCAGGGTTTTGATGTAAAAACCTGTGCATTGTTTTGATATAAAAAGCTGTGCAGGGTTTTGTTGTAAAAAGCTCTATAGGGTTTTAGTGTTCATCTGGTCAACATTAAGAAAGCTGCGCAGAGTTTTGGTATAAAAAGCTGCGCAGGGTTTTGGTGTAAAAAGCTGCGCAGGGATTTGGTGTGCAGGGTTTTGGTGTTCATCTGATCACTACTAAAAAATATTGCGCTTTGTTTTAGTGTAAAAGGCTGCATAGGCTTTTGGTGTTCATCTGATTAACTGTAAAAAACCTGAGTTTTGATGTAAAAAGCTGTGCAACATTTTGGAGTTTATCTGATAAACACTAAAAAAGCTGCTCATGGTTTTGGTGTAAAATACCTGTGCAGGGTTTTGGTGTAAAAAGCTGTGCAGGATTTTTGTGCTCATATGATCAACACTAAAAAGGTGCGGAGGGTTTTGGTCTAAAAACCTGTGCAGTTTTTTGGTGTAAAAACATGTGCAGGGTTTTGGTGTAAAAAGCTGGGCATGGTTTTGGTGTAAAAAGCTGCATAAGGTTTTGGTTGTTGTTCATATGAACAACACTAAAAACAATGTGTAGGGTTTTGGTGCAAAAAGCTGTGCAGGTTTTTTTGGTGTTCATCTGACCACCACTAAAAAAAGCTGCGCAGGGTTTAGGTGTAAAAACCTGAGTAGGGTTTTGGTGTAAAAACGTGTTTAGGGTTTTGGTGTAAAAACCTGTCGAAGGTATTGGTGTAAAAACCTGTGCAAGGTTTTGGTATAAAAACCCGTGCAGGGTTTAACCTGTGCGTGTAAAAAGCTTCACTTGGTTATGTTGTAAAAATCTGTGTAGAATTTGGGTGTAAAAACCTGTCCAGGGTTTTGGTGTAAAAAGCTGTGCATGGTTTTAGTGTAAAAAGCTATGCAGGATTTTAGTGTTAATATGATCAACACTAAAAACGCTGCTCAGGGTTTTCGTGTAAAAAGCTGCTTAGGGTTTTGGTGTAAAAAGCTGCGCAGAGATTTTGTGTAAAATGCTGTGCATGTTTTTGGTTTTCATCTGATCAACACTAAAAAAAAGCTGCGCAAATTTATGATGTAAAAAGCTGCGTAGTGTTTCGGTGTTTATTTGATCAACACCAAAAAAGCTGCGCAGGGTGTTGGAGTAAAAAACCTGTGCAGGGTTTTGGTGTAGAAAGCTGTGCAGGGTTTTGTTGTAAAAAGCTGTGCAGGGTTTTAGTGTTTATCTGGTCTACATTAAAAAAGATGCGTAGAGTTTTGGTATAAAAAGCTGCGCAGAGTTTCGGAGTAAAAGGCTGCGCAGGGTTTTGGTGTAAAATACATGTGCAGGGTTTTGGTGTAAAAAGCTGTCCAGGATTTTTGTGTTCATCTGAACAACACTAAGAAGGTGCGCAAGGTTTTCGTGTAAAATTCTGTGCAGAACACTAAAAATACCTTTGCAAGGTTTTGGTGTTCATCTAATCAACACTAAGAAAGCTGCAGAGGGTTTTGATATAAAAAGCTGTGCAGGTTTTTTTGGTATTCAACCGATCACCAATAAAAAAAGCTGACCAGGATTTTGGTGTAAAAACCTGTGCAGGATTTTGGTGTCAAAAGCTGAGCAGGGTCTAGGTGTAAGAAGTTGCGCAGGTTTTTGGTGTTCATCTGATCAACACTAAAATAACCTGTGCAGGGTTTTTGTGTAAAAACCTGTGCAGGGTTATCATGTTCATCTGATCACCACTAAAGAAAGCTCCGCAGTGTTTTGGTGTAAAAACCTCTCCATGTTTTTGGTGTTCATTTGATCAACACTAAAAAAAAGCTGCGCAAGGTGTTGGTGTTAAATCCTGCGCAGGGTTTTGGTATAAAAAAATGTGGAGGGTTTTGTTGTACAAACCTGTGCAGGGTTTTGGTGTAAAAACCTATGCAGGGTTTTGGTGAAAAAACATTTTGCAAGGATTTGGTTTAAAAACTTGTTCAGGGTTTTCTTTTAAAAATCTGTGCAAGGTTTTGGTGTTTATCAGAGCAATAGTAAAAAAGCTGGGCAGACTTTTGGTGTATAATGGTGCGCACGGTTTTGGTGTGAAAAGCTGCGCAGTGTTTTGGTGTAAATCCTGTGTCGTGTTTCGATGTTCATCTGATCAACACAAAAAAACTGCGCAGGGTTTTGATGTAAAAACCTGTGCAGGTTTTTTAT
>NC_087152.1:23434254-23454254 GCF_035594125.1 Scylla paramamosain | reverse complement strand
CTTGAACCCGTTATTTCTTGTTCTACCCTGGTTATTGATCCTGAGAATTTTGTTTACATCCCCCTTGTTATAACCCTTATACCACTTAAAGACTTCTATCAGGTCCCTTCTTAACCTACGTCTTTCTAAAGAATGTAAATTTAACAACTTCAATCTCGTCTCGTAAGGAATACTCCTCATCCCCTGTATCCTTATAGTCATTCTCCTCTACACTGATTCTAATATACTTATACCTTTCCTGTAATGTGGGGACCAGAACTGCATAGCGTAGTCTAGATGAGGTCTGTCCAGCGCCAAGTATAACTTTAATATTACTTCCGGCCTTCTGCTTTTAACAGTCCTAAAAATTAATCCTATTACTCTATTTGCCCTGTTTCTGGCCTCTATGCATTGTTTTCCTAGACGGAGTTCAGAGCTAACTATAACTCCTAAATCTTTCTCGTACCTTGTACCTGCCAGAGTTTGGTTGTTTAATGTGTACCTACTGTGTGGGTTTCCTCTACCTACGCTAATTACTTTGCATATTAAATAGCATTTGCCATCTGTCCGTCCATTCATTCATTCTATTTAAATCTGCCTGCAAGACAATGACATCCGATTCTGACCTAATTAATCTACCTATCTTTGTGTCATCCGCAAATTTACTAACATCACTACTAATTCCACTACCCAAGTCATTGATATACTCGTATATTAGAAATAACAATGGCCCTAATACTGATCCCTGTGGCACCCCAATAATTATATGACCCCACTCGGATTTCGAGTCGTTTATTACAACTCTTTGTCGCCTGTTACTAAGCCATGACCCTATCCAGCCTAACACCTTCCCATCTATCCCGTGTGCCCTAACCTGTCTCAGGAGCCTTTGATGGGGTAACTTGTCAAATGCTTTACTAAAGTCCAGATATAAGATATCATAACTATCACCATTATCTACTGCCTCATACACTTTACTGTAAAAACTTAACAAGTTTGTCAGGCAAGACTTCCCCTTCGTGAAGCCATGCTGTGACTGATTTATCAAGTTATGTTTGTCTAAATGTTCCCTAATGTTCTTCGCTATTATTGACTCTAATATTTTACCTACAACTGAAGTTAAGCTGACATGTCTATAGTTAGACGCTAAAGTTTTACTATTACTACTACTACCACTACTACTCTCTATTTCTACACTACTACTACTACTACTACTACTACTACTACTACTACTACTACTACTACTACTACTATTACTATTACTATTACTATTACTACTACCACTACTACTACTACTACTACTACTACTACTACAACAACTATTACTACTACTACAACTACTACTACTACTACTACTACTACTACTACTACTACTACTACTACTAGTAATACTACATTAAAATAATACCTCCACCCCATGTTTATTGATGTGTCAATTAGGGGCTCCATTACTTGGAGGTCATTAGCCCCAGCTCTCGCTAATGACTGTGGCATCCAACCATATCTACTACTACTACTACTACTAATACTTTTTTTTCTACTACTACTATAATACCTCCACCCCATGTTTATTGATGTGTCAATTAGGGGCTCCATTACTTGGAGGTCATTAGCCCCAGCTCACGCTAATGACTGTGGCATCCAACCATATCTAATACTCTATAATATAATCATTAGTTGTTAACTATAAATTCATTCTACCTCTACTCTATCTACTCTTATGCCACTCTCCACCACTGTAGCCTCGCAGTCGAGGCCTCCTAAGTCTGCAGGTATGGGAGTGGAATGCCTTGTCCCCCTGAGACACAGGAGGGCAGATCTGAGGAGGGAGAATGAGAGACGGCACCTCATCCATGCGACGACATGGCTCCTTGGCTGGTGCTTCTTTTCTGCCATTAGGTCGGCTAGTCTTGAGTAGAAGCACTGAGCCTTGGAGCCCATCCCGCCAGATGTGGTGAAGACCAGAGGTGTGAAGCTGCCCTGGTCAACGTGTTGGATTCTCTCCCCATACGCTCGGATCTTCTCCTGCTCATTCTTGCGGTGGGTGGCCTCCAGGGAGAGTTCGTGGTGACAGGCGGCCATCGGGTCAAAGATCCGTATGTCCATGAATGCTTTCTGTCCCCTTGTCCAGAACCCTCGTGCACTGACGTCGACTCGAGCCTCGTTGGTGGTGTTGGCTGTTCTGTAGCGCAGGTGCTCGCCGTCTAGCGGCAGGAGGGTCGGTTCAGTGGAGACATCGTGGCACACCTCCCTGAGCATGCTGGCGGTCAGATCTCTCACCTCATCGTGCCTGATACATACGAATCCCCCCTTTTTGCACGTCATGGTGTGGTTGACGTCATTGGGGGAGCCACACACACAAGTACTGGGGAGTCCTTCCATCGGCCAGCCGTACCTCAGAGCAATGGCGTCAACAAATTCTTGTTTGTTGAGGCTGAAGCCCTTCGCTCTGATGGGCAGTGACGTTAGCCAGTTAGAGGCTCCCGTTTCCTGTGCAGTGAGGATTTTTCTCACTGTGGTTGCAGGCAGGATGTTTATTAGGTCTTCGAGACAGTTTCGTTGATGTTGTTGCCTATCTCTAGATATAATTCGTCCTTGCTCAGTGACTGCACTTTGGGCTATTTCACCATGTGCGTCCTGAGCAATGATCTTCTCTGTGAGGGACCTGGTGAGCTTGAGGGAGTTGAGGTTCTCCACAGTCGCCAACTTCTCAGGGTAGGTGATTCCCATCCCGCCCAGTCTTGGTGGAAGTTCGAGCAGCGCCCTTTCCCCATCTCCGATGGTGTGGTATCTCAGTAACGCTGGGAGGAAGGTGTTCCTTATCGAGACCTCCAGTGGTGCAAGGAGAGGGCTGATGCCTGGGATGGTGCGCATGGCGAATCTCCATCGATGCTGCAAGCCGTGGGTGTAGGCAGAGTAGGCTGCATGAGGCTCAGTCCTGGCCATGTCAGACAGGACTTCCACCTCATGTATCCACTCCTTCACCTTTTCTCCTATGTACTCCTTCTTGAACTCCTCTGTTCCGATGACAGCACCCAGATGCCGTTGTCCATCCTTTGTTATTATAACTCCACTGCCACTGAAGCTATCCACTGCACTGTCATAGTGTTCAGGCTTTACAATAAGGACGGACTTAGCGGCATTGGGTGTGTACCCTATGATGGGACCATTGTCGTTCACTAAGCCCCACCATTTTTTCAAGTCTGTTATTTTGCCGGCCCCTGACAGGTCATCCGCGTACGCCACTTGCTTCACACTCGTTTTCTCATATGAGATAACTTGTTGCAGCACTGAAAGTCCGAGGGCGTACATCGCCATGGCCACTGGGTCACCTTGTGTTGTCCCTTCCATGGACTTTAACACCTTAACACTATTACCACTATTACTACATATGTACAAATCCGAGGGGTCACTATATGTGTTTTCTACATATTGTGCCAGAGAGGGACATTTTACTCGAATGTTGTGAAGCATTGTTTTTCTGTTAATAGTGTTGAAAGCGTTTTTGGCGTCCACTAATAACACCGCTTCACAATTGTCTTCACTGAACATTTCCCTCATAGCGTGGATGGCGGCTTCCCCTCCTGCCTGCTGTCCTGCACATACTTGCAGGTTCCCCGCTGCCCTCCTTACGTCGTCCTTGACCACCGTCATGACGCATTTACCCACGATGCGTCTTATCACCTCGCCGATGCCAATTGGTCTGCATCCCGGCTTTTTGTCCAGCGGAATTAATCGGCATGCTGTGAGAGCCTCGACGTGGTGACAATTTGTGGTGGCAAGCTTCCTCGCCAGTGCTGCCAGGGCGCCGCATAGGTCGTTAGCGGCACTGCCACAGAGTGCGCCGCTCAACAGGCGACGCCACCCTCTAGCGTCTAGTCCTGAGGGACCAGCACTGCCGTGTGTCTGGAGAGACTTCTTCCAGATCATCTCTCCAGTTATCACCTCGTAGATGACATCATTGGGCTTGCGGAAAGGGCCCTGCATCCTGAGGCCCTCCTCGTCACTGGGGGGAGGATGTTTTTCCTTCAGCAGGTGGATGGTTTCCCTGGTGAGGGGCAACACTCCACCTGACTGCTGTTCATTAAGTGCCCGCAGAGCCCTGGACACCTGTCCTTGCCGCATATTGCCAGCGAAATTACGGGCTTTGTCTTCCTGCCTTTGTTGGTTTCCTGATGGTCTTGGCAGCCTCTTCTGGATGGCTCGGGCTTCCTCCAGGAGCTCATCCAGTTGGTTGTTCTGCCATAGACCCACTCTTCTTGCGACGGCTTTCACGTTTTCCACCACCTTCGCATTTCTATGTGTCTTTTGAAAGAAGAGTTTTGGCAGTGTGAAGAATAATTTCATCGCATACGGTGCGAGGGGTGACTCTTGTAAGTAATTGTTGAGGAGGATGACCATCTCTTGTACAATTTTGTTGGTGGCTGCACACTTTGGTGGATCGAACAGATGACATGTCGACCACCCAACTAATTCTGTGTAAGTGTTGTTCACCCACATGGTTGTTTCTTCTTCTGTTAGTCCTTTCCAGACTAAGTTTCTCCTCCCGTTTGTATGTCTCGCGGCGTACACATTGTGTTGCGGTAGCGATGGGGCGTGTTGTGACGGTGTTGATGGCAGGGCAGCCTCCCCTCCCATCTCTGTCTCCATCGTTCGCTCTTGTTCCTCATCCTGCTGGGACTCCTGGCTGTCCGCTGGCTCCTCCTCCCTCTCACTGCCCTGGTGGTCACGTCCCAGGGGGTTTTGGCATCCATCTCCCTTTCTACAATTTATACACTTTTTGTTTTGTCTCACACATTGACAATTAACACATCTGTGTTCCTCTTTTGTACACTGACAACATCTTTGTGCAGGTGGGTTAGACATTGTATTAATAACATGACATTATTAGAGAGAGAGAGAGAGAGAGAGAGAGAGAGAGAGAGAGAGAGAGAGAGAGAGAGAGAGAGAGAGAGAGAGAGAAGTGAAGGAGGGAGGGGAGGGGAAGAGGTAGGAGGGAGGAGGGAGAGAGAAGGGAAGCAGGGGGAGAGGGAGGGTAAAGGGAGGGGTAGGAGGGAAGGGGAATAGGGGAAGGGAAAGTGACAACAGAGAGAGAGAGAGAGAGAGAGAGAGAGAGAGAGAGAGAGAGAGAGAGAGAGAGAGAGAGAGAGAGAGAGAGAGAGAGAGAGAGAGAGAGAAGTGAAGGAGGGAAGGAGGAAGGGTAGGGGAAGAGGTAGGAGGGAGGAGGGAGAGAGAAGGGAAGCCGGGGGAGAGGGAGGGGTAGGAGGGAGGGGAAATAGGGGAAGGGAAAGTGACAAAGTGACAACAGAGAGAGAGAGAGAGAGAGAGAGAGAGAGAGAGAGAGAGAGAGAGAGAGAGAGAGAGAGAGAGAGAGAGAGAGAAGTGTGAGGGAGGGGGGCGAGAGAGATAGGTAGAGAGAAGGTAAGGAAGGAGGGAGGGATGGTAGAGGGAGAGGTAGGAGGGAGGAGGAGTAGGGGAGGGGGAGTAGGGGAGGGGGAGGCGACAACAGAGAGAGAGAGAGAGAGAGAGAGAGAGAGAGAGAGAGAGAGAGAGAGAGAGAGAGAGAGAGAGAGAGAGAGAGAGAGAGAGAGAGAGAGAAGGGAAGGAGGGGAGGGAGGGAGGGTAGAGGGAGGAGGAATAGGGGAAGGGAAAGTGATAGCAGAGAGAAAGAGAGAGAAAGAGATAGAGAGATGAGGGAAGGAGAGAGAGAGAGAGAGAGAGAGAGAGAGAGAGAGAGAGAGAGAGAGAGAGAGAGAGAGAGAGAGAGAGAGAAACATTTATGGTAAATATGGGACTTAGATATGTATTACAGGCACTTTACTCAGTATTCCCTACAATGTTTAGCAGCAGTAGTAGTGGCAACAGCCGTCTTAGGAGTACCGTTACAACAGTTAGAGTGATAGTATATTACTACTGAAAATTTAATGAAGATGTGTAATTCTGGGTACTCACGTGGTGTGCATGGCTCCAATACAATTAAAGAGAAAGATTTATACCTAGTATTATAACAGAGATATCAGTCTATAATATATAGTAAGATTTATATAGAAATATATGGAGTAGGTGGCACCTGTATCCCCGACGGAGAGTGGATGGGCAGCCGCGCGGGCTGCTCGGAGTTTGCCCTACGCGATTTATCACCTGATAACCCTTCCGACCTAGTTCGACCCTTTCAACGGTCGCTCCGTGACGCTCACAACATCCACTGATTTCAGAATATGATAAATCAATATTTTTCACGTGATTTATACGAGTATTGACACTGATATTACACTGGGCCCACCCTCTCCACTTCACTCATCTCTGTGTCTTTTGTCACAAAATTTCACAAAATTTTAACCTTAAAAATACACCTTAATCACGGAGCCACACACCCACACGTCTTACCCCTACCAAGCCTACTACTACTACTATTACTACTATTACTACTACTACTACTACTGCTACTGCTACTACTGCTACTACAACACTTATTACTATTACTACTACTACTACTATTATTCTACTACTACTACTACTTTTTTTCAATACTACTACAAAGAATAATACCTCCACCCCATGTTTATTGATATGTCAATTAGGGGCTCCATTACTTGGAGGTCATTAGCCCCAGCTCCCGCTAATGACTGTGGCATCCAACCATATCTAATACTCTATAATATACACATTAGTTGTTAACTATAAATTCATTCTACCTCTACTCTATCTACTCTTATGCCACTCTCCACCACTGTAGCCTCGCAGTCGAGGCCTCCTAAGTCTGCAGGTATGGGAGTGGAATGCCTTGTCCCCCTGAGACACAGGAGGGCAGATCTGAGGAGGGAGAATGAGAGACGGCACCTCATCCATGCGACGACATGGCTCCTTGGCTGGTGCTTCTTTTCTGCCATTAGGTCGGCTAGTCTTGAGTAGAAGCACTGAGCCTTGGAGCCCATCCCGCCAGATGTGGTGAAGACCAGAGGTGTGAAGCTGCCCTGGTCAACGTGTTGGATTCTCTCCCCATATGCTCGGATCTTCTCCTGCTCATTCTTGCGGTGGGTGGCCTCCAGGGAGAGTTCGTGGTGACAGGCGGCCATCGGGTCAAAGATCCGTATGTCCATGAATGCTTTCTGTCCCCTTGTCCAGAACCCTCGTGCACTGACGTCGACTCGAGCCTCGTTGGTGGTGTTGGCTGTTCTGTAGCGCAGGTGCTCGCCGTCTAGCGGCAGGAGGGTCGGTTCAGTGGAGACATCGTGGCACACCTCCCTGAGCATGCTGGCGGTCAGATCTCTCACCTCATCGTGCCTGATACATACGAATCCCCCCTTTTTGCACGTCATGGTGTGGTTGACGTCATTGGGGGAGCCACACACACAAGTACTGGGGAGTCCTTCCATCGGCCAGCCGTACCTCAGAGCAATGGCGTCGACAAATTCTTGTTTGTTGAGGCTGAAGCCTTTCGCTCTGATGGGCAGTGACGTTAGCCAGTTAGAGGCTCCCGTTTCCTGTGCAGTGAGGATTTTTCTCACTGTGGTTGCAGGCAGGATGTTTATCAGGTCTTCGAGACAGTTTCGTTGATGTTGTTGCCTATCTCTAGATATAATTCGTCCTTGCTCAGTGACTGCACTTTGGGCTATTTCACCATGTGCGTCCTGAGCAATGATCTTCTCTGTGAGGGACCTGGTGAGCTTGAGGGAGTTGAGGTTCTCCACAGTCGCCAACTTCTCAGGGGAGGTGATTCCCATCCCGCCCAGTCTTGGTGGAAGTTCGAGCAGCGCCCTTTCCCCATCTCCGATGGTGTGGTATCTCAGTAACGCTGGGAGGAAGGTGTTCCTTATCGAGACCTCCAGTGGTGCAAGGAGAGGGCTGATGCCTGGGATGGTGCGCATGGCGAATCTCCATCGGTGCTGCAAGCCGTGGGTGTAGGCAGAGTAGGCTGCATGAGGCTCAGTCCTGGCCATGTCAGACAGGACTTCCACCTCATGTATCCACTCCTTCACCTTTTCTCCTATGTACTCCTTCTTGAACTCCTCTGTTCCGATGACAGCACCCAGATGCCGTTGTCCATCCTTTGTTATTATAACTCCACTGCCACTGAAGCTATCCACTGCACTGTCATAGTGTTCAGGTTTTACAATAAGGACGGACTTAGCGGCATTGGGTGTGTACCCTATGATGGGACCATTGTCGTTCACTAAGCCCCACCATTTTTTCAAGTCTGTTATTTTGCCGGCCCCTGACAGGTCATCCGCGTACGCCACTTGCTTCACACTCGTTTTCTCATATGAGATAACTTGTTGCAGCACTGAAAGTCCGAGGGCGTACATCGCCATGGCCACTGGGTCACCTTGTGTTGTCCCTTCCATGGACTTTAACACCTTAACACTATTACCACTATTACTACATATGTACAAATCCGAGGGGTCACTATATGTGTTTTCTACATATTGTGCCAGAGAGGGACATTTTACTCGAATGTTGTGAAGCATTGTTTTTCTGTTAATAGTGTTGAAAGCGTTTTTGGCGTCCACTAATAACACCGCTTCACAATTGTCTTCACTGAACATTTCCCTCATAGCGTGGATGGCGGCTTCCCCTCCTGCCTGCTGTCCTGCACATACTTGCAGGTTCCCCGCTGCCCTCCTTACGTCGTCCTTGACCACCGTCATGACGCATTTACCCACGATGCGTCTTATCACCTCGCCGATGCCAATTGGTCTGCATCCCGGCTTTTTGTCCAGCGGGATTAATCGGCATGCTGTGAGAGCCTCGACGTGGTGACAATTTGTGGTGGCAAGCTTCCTCGCCAGTGCTGCCAGGGCGCCGCATAGGTCGTTAGCGGCGCTGCCACTGAGTGCGCCGCTCAACAGGCGACGCCACCCTCTAGCGTCTAGTCCTGAGGGACCAGCACTGCCGTGTGTCTGGAGAGACTTCTTCCAGATCATCTCTCCAGTTATCACCTCGTAGATGACATCATTGGGCTTGCGGAAAGGCCCCTGCATCCTGAGGCCCTCCTCGTCACTGGGGGGAGGATGTTTTTCCTTCAGCAGGTGGATGGTTTCCCTGGTGAGGGGCAACACTCCACCTGACTGCTGTTCATTAAGTGCCCGCAGAGCCCTGGACACCTGTCCTTGCCGCATATTGCCAGCGAAATTACGGGCTTTGTCTTCCTGCCCTTGTTGGTTTCCTGATGGTCTTGGCAGCCTCTTCTGGATGGCTCGGGCTTCCTCCAGGAGCTCATCCAGTTGGTTGTTCTGCCATAGACCCACTCTTCTTGCGACGGCTTTCACGTTTTCCGCCACCTTCGCATTTCTATGTGTCTTTTGAAAGAAGAGTTTTGGCAGTGTGAAGAATAATTTCATCGCATACGGTGCGAGGGGTGACTCTTGTAAGTAATTGTTGAGGAGGACGACCATCTCTTGTACAATTTTGTTGGTGGCTGCACACTTTGGTGGATCGAACAGATGACATGTCGACCACCCAACTAATTCTGTGTAAGTGTTGTTCACCCACATGGTTGTTTCTTCTTCTGTTAGTCCTTTCCAGACTAAGTTTCTCCTCCCGTTTGTATGTCTCGCGGCGTACACATTGTGTTGCGGTAGCGATGGGGCGTGTTGTGACGGTGTTGATGGCAGGGCAGCCTCCCCTCCCATCTCTGTCTCCATCGTTCGCTCTTGTTCCTCATCCTGCTGGGATTCCTGGCTGTCCGCTGGCTCCTCCTCCCTCTCACTGCCCTGGTGGTCACGTCCCAGGGGGTTTTGGCATCCATCTCCCTTTCTACAATTTTATACACTTTTTGTTTTGTCTCACACATTGACAATTAACACATCTGTGTTCCTCTTTTGTACACTGACAACATCTTCTTTGTGCAGGTGGGTTAGACATTGTATTAATAACATGACATTATTAGAGAGAGAGAGAGAGAGAGAGAGAGAGAGAGAGAGAGAGAGAGAGAGAGAGAGAGAGAGAGAGAGAGAGAGAGAGAGAGAGAGAGAGAATTGAAGGAGGGAGGGGAGGGGAAGAGATAAGGGGGGAGGAGGGAGAGAGAAGGGAAGTAGGGGGAGAGGGAGGGTAAAGGGAGGGGTAGGAGGGAACGGGAATTGGGGAAGGGAAAGTGACAACAGAGAGAGAGAGAGAGAGAGAGAGAGAGAGAGAGAGAGAGAGAGAGAGAGAGAGAGAGAGAGAGAGAGAGAGAGAAGTGAAGGAGGGAAGGTGGAAGGGTAGGGGAAGAGGTAGGAGGGAGGAGGGAGAGAGACGGGAAGCCGGGGGAGAGGGAGGGGTAGGAGGGAGGGGAAATAGGGGAAGGGAAAGTGACAAAGTGACAACAGAGAGAGAGAGAGAGAGAGAGAGAGAGAGAGAGAGAGAGAGAGAGAGAGAGAGAGAGAGAGAGAGAGAGAGAGAGAGAGAGAGAGAGAGAAGTATGAGGGAGGGGGGCGAGAGAGATAGGGAGAGAGAAGGGAAGGAAGGAGGGAGGGATGGTAGAGGTAGGAGGGAGGAGGAGTAGGGGACAGGGAGTAGGGGAGGGGGAGGCGACAACAGAGAGAGAGAGAGAGAGAGAGAGAGAGAGAGAGAGAGAGAGAGAGAGAGAGAGAGAGAGAGAGAGAGAGAGAGAGAGAAGGGAAGGAGGGAGGGAGGGAGGGTAGAGGGAGGAGGAATAGGGGAGGGGAAAGTGATAGCAGAGAGAGAGAGAGAGAGAAAGAGATAGAGAGATGAGGGAAGGAGAGAGAGAGAGAGAGAGAGAGAGAGAGAGAGAGAGAGAGAGAGAGAGAGAGAGAGAGAGAGAGAGAAACATTTATGGTAAATATGGGACTTAGATATGTATTACAGGCACTTTACTCAGTATTCCCTACAATGTTTAGCGGCAGTAGTAGTGGCAACAGCCGTCTTAGGAGTACCGTTACAACAGTTAGAGTGATAGTATATTACTACTGAAAATTTAATGAAGATCTGTAATTTTGGGTACTCGAGTGGTGTGCATGGCTCCAATAAAATTAAACAGAAAGATTTATACCTAGTATTATAACAGAGATATCAGTCTATAATATATAGTAAGATTTATATAGAAATATATGGAGTAGGTGGCACCTGTATCCCCGACGGAGAGTGGATGGGCAGCCGCGCGGGCTGCTCGGAGTTTGCCCTACGCGATTTATCACCTGATAACCCTTCCGACCTAGTTCGACCCTTTCAACGGTCGCTCCGTGACGCTCACAACATCCACTGATTTCAGAATATGATAAATCAATATTTTTCACGTGATTTATACGAGTATTGACACTGATATTACACTGGGCCCACCCTCTCCACTTCACTCATCTCTGTGTCTTTTGTCACAAAATTTCACAAAATTTTAACCTTAAAAATACACCTTAATCACGGAGCCACACACCCACACGTCTTACCCCTACCAAGCCTACTACTACTACTACTACTACTACTACTACTACTACTACTACTACTACTACTACTACTACTACTACTATTACTATTACTACTACCACTACTACTACTACTACTACTACTACTTTTACTCATTTTTTAATAATAATAGTGTTACTTTTTTTTATGGCAGAGAAAGTTTGTGTAGTCTATAGTTGATTTGGTCTAGACAGTGGAAAGTTGTTTTGTATTCGTCAGTTTGTTTGTGTGATCACTACACCGCTCTTGGGGGAAGGAAAGCACTCTACCCTGCACACCTCCTTACCTACAGCCTCATAGCTTTTATTGCTCATTATTTTTCTCATTTGTGGCTACGATTGCTCATTTGTGACTACTACTACTACTACTACTACTACTACTACTACTACAACAACTATTACTACTACTACAACTACTACTACTACTACTACTACTACTATTACTACTACTACTACTACTAGTACTACTACTACTGCTGGTGCTGCTGCTGATACTACTAGTACTACTACTACTACTACTACTACTTTTTTTTTTTTAAATACCTCCACCCCATGTTTATTGATGTGTCAATTAGGGGCTCCATTACTTGGAGGTCATTAGCCCCAGCTCCCGCTAATGACTGTGGCATCCAACCATATCTAATACTCTATAATATAAACATTAGTTGTTAACTATAAATTCATTCTACCTCTACTCTATCTACTCTTATGCCACTCTCCACCACTGTAGCCTCACAGTCGAGGCCTCCTAAGTCTGCAGGTATGGGAGTGGAATGCCTTGTCCCCCTGAGACACAGGAGGGCAGATCTGAGGAGGGAGAATGAGAGGCGGCACCTCATCCATGCGACGACATGGCTCCTTGGCTGGTGCTTCTTTTCTGCCATTAGGTCGGCTAGTCTTGAGTAGAAGCACTGAGCCTTGGAGCCCATCCCGCCAGATGTGGTGAAGACCAGAGGTGTGAAGCTGCCCTGGTCAACGTGTTGGATTCTCTCCCCATACGCTCGGATCTTCTCCTGCTCATTCTTGCGGTGGGCGGCCTCCAGGGAGAGTTCGTGGTGACAGGCGGCCATCGGGTCAAAGATCCGTATGTCCATGAATGCTTTCTGTCCCCTTGTCCAGAACCCTCGTGCACTGACGTCGACTCGAGCCTCGTTGGTGGTGTTGGCTGTTCTGTAGCGCAGGTGCTCGCCGTCTAGCGGCAGGAGGGTCGGTTCAGTGGAGACATCGTGGCACACCTCCCTGAGCATGCTGGCGGTCAGATCTCTCACCTCATCGTGCCTGATACATACGAATCCCCCCTTTTTGCACGTCATGGTGTGGTTGACGTCATTGGGGGAGCCACATACACAAGTACTGGGGAGTCCTTCCATCGGCCAGCCGTACCTCAGAGCAATGGCGTCGACAAATTCTTGTTTGTTGAGGCTGAAGCCCTTCGCTCTGATGGGCAGTGACGTTAGCCAGTTAGAGGCTCCCGTTTCCTGTGCAGTGAGGATTTTTCTCACTGTGGTTGCAGGCAGGATGTTTATCAGGTCTTCGAGACAGTTTCGTTGATGTTGTTGCCTATCTCTAGATATAATTCGTCCTTGCTCAGTGACTGCACTTTGGGCTATTTCACCATGTGCGTCCTGAGCAATGATCTTCTCTGTGAGGGACCTGGTGAGCTTGAGGGAGTTGAGGTTCTCCACAGTCGCCAACTTCTCAGGGGAGGTGATTCCCATCCCGCCCAGTCTTGGTGGAAGTTCGAGCAGCGCCCTTTCCCCATCTCCGATGGTGTGGTATCTCAGTAACGCTGGGAGGAAGGTGTTCCTTATCGAGACCTCCAGTGGTGCAAGGAGAGGGCTGATGCCTGGGATGGTGCGCATGGCGAATCTCCATCGATGCTGCAAGCCGTGGGTGTAGGCAGAGTAGGCTGCATGAGGCTCAGTCCTGGCCATGTCAGACAGGACTTCCACCTCATGTATCCACTCCTTCACCTTTTCTCCTATGTACTCCTTCTTGAACTCCTCTGTTCCGATGACAGCACCCAGATGCCGTTGTCCATCCTTTGTTATTATAACTCCACTGCCACTGAAGCTATCCACTGCACTGTCATAGTGTTCAGGCTTTACAATAAGGACGGACTTAGCGGCATTGGGTGTGTACCCTATGATGGGACCATTGTCGTTCACTAAGCCCCACCATTTTTTCAAGTCTGTTATTTTGCCGGCCCCTGACAGGTCATCCGCGTACGCCACTTGCTTCACACTCGTTTTCTCATATGAGATAACTTGTTGCAGCACTGAAAGTCCGAGGGCGTACATCGCCATGGCCACTGGGTCACCTTGTGTTGTCCCTTCCATGGACTTTAACACCTTAACACTATTACCACTATTACTACATATGTACAAATCCGAGGGGTCACTATATGTGTTTTCTACATATTGTGCCAGAGAGGGACATTTTACTCGAATGTTGTGAAGCATTGTTTTTCTGTTAATAGTGTTGAAAGCGTTTTTGGCGTCCACTAATAACACCGCTTCACAATTGTCTTCACTGAACATTTCCCTCATAGCGTGGATGGCGGCTTCCCCTCCTGCCTGCTGTCCTGCACATACGAGTACTTGCAGGTTCCCCGCTGCCCTCCTTACGTCGTCCTTCACCACCGTCATGACGCATTTACCCACGATGCGTCTTATCACCTCGCCGATGCCAATTGGTCTGCACCCCGGCTTTTTGTCCAGCGGAATTAATCGGCATGCGGTGAGAGCCTCGACGTGGTGACAATTTGTGGTGGCAAGCTTCCTCGCCAGTGCTGCCAGGGCGCCGCATAGGTCGTTAGCGGCGCTGCCACAGAGTGCGCCGCTCAACAGGCGACGCCACCCTCTAGCGTCTAGTCCTGAGGGACCAGCACTGCCGTGTGTCTGGAGAGACTTCTTCCAGATCATCTCTCCAGTAATCACCTCGTAGATGACATCATTGGGCTTGTGGAAAGGCCCCTGCATCCTGAGGCCCTCCTCGTCACTGGGGGGAGGATGTTTTTCCTTCAGCAGGTGGATGGTTTCCCTGGTGAGGGGCAACACTCCACCTGACTGCTGTTCATTAAGTGCCCGCAGAGCCCTGGACACCTGTCCTTGCCGCATATTGCCAGCGAAATTACGGGCTTTGTCTTCCTGCCCTTGTTGGTTTCTTGATGGCCTTGGCAGCCTCTTCTGGATGGCTCGGGCTTCCTCCAGGAGCTCATCCAGTTGGTTGTTCTGCCATAGACCCACTCTTCTTGCGACGGCTTTCACGTTTTCCGCCACCTTCGCATTTCTATGTGTCTTTTGAAAGAAGAGTTTTGGCAGTGTGAAGAATAATTTCATCGCATACGGTGCGAGGGGTGACTCTTGTAAGTAATTGTTGAGGAGGATGACCATCTCTTGTACAATTTTGTTGGTGGCTGCACACTTTGGTGGATCGAACAGATGACATGTCGACCACCCAACTAATTCTGTGTAAGTGTTGTTCACCCACATGGTTGTTTCTTCTTCTGTTAGTCCTTTCCAGACTAAGTTTCTCCTCCCGTTTGTATGTCTCGCGGCGTACACGTTGTGTTGCGGTAGCGGTGGGGCGTGTTGTGACGGTGTTGATGGCAGGGCAGCCTCCCCTCCCATCTCTGTCTCCATCGTTCGCTCTTGTTCCTCATCCTGCTGGGATTCCTGGCTGTCCCCTGGCTCCTCCTCCTACTACTACTACTACTACTACTGCTACTACTACTACTACTACTACTACTACTATTACTACTACTAATACTACTGCTGACTCTAATATTTTACCTACAACTGAAGTTAAGCTGACATGTCTATAGTTAGACGCTAAAGTTTTACTATTACTACTACTACCACTACTACTCTCTATTTCTACACTACTACTACTTTTTTTTTTTTTTTCTACTACTACATTAAAATAATACCTCCACCCCATGTTTATTGATGTGTCAATTAGGGGCTCCATTACTTGGATGTCATTAGCCCCAGCTCTCGCTAATGACTGTGGCATCCAACCATATCTAATACTCTATAATATAAACATTAGTTGTTAACTATAAATTCACTCTACCTCTACTCTATCTACTCTTATGCCACTCTCCACCACTGTAGCCTCGCAGTCGAGGCCTCCTAAGTCTGCAGTACTACTACTACTGCTGCTGCTGCTGCTGATACTACTAGTACTACTAGTACTACTACTACTACTACTACTACTACTACTACTACTTTTTTAACTACTACTACAGATATAATACCTCCACCCCATGTTTATTGATGTGTCAATTAGGGGCTACTACTACTACTTAATAATACCTCCAACCCATGTTTATTGATGTGTCAATTAGGGGCTCCATTACTTGGAGGTCATTAGCCCCAGCTCCCGCTAATGACTGTGGCATCCAACCATATCTAATACTCTATAATATACACATTAGTTGTTAACTATAAATTCATTCTACCTCTACTCTATCTACTCTTATACCACTCTCCACCACTGTAGCCTCGCAGTCGAGGCCTCCTAAGTCTGCAGGTATGGGAGTGGAATGCCTTGTCCCCCTGAGACACAGGAGGGCAGATCTGAGGAGGGAGAATGAGAGACGGCACCTCATCCATGCGACGACATGGCTCCTTGGCTGGTGCTTCTTTTCTGCCATTAGGTCGGCTAGTCTTGAGTAGAAGCACTGAGCCTTGGAGCCCATCCCGCCACTACTACTACTACTACTACTACTACTACTATTACTACTACTACTACTACTGCTACTGCTACTACTGCTACTACAACACTTATTACTATTACTACTACTACTACTATTATTCTACTACTACTACTACTACTACTACTACTACTGCTGCTGCTGCTGCTGATACTACTAGTACTACTAGTACTACTACTACTACTACTACTACTACTACTACTACTACTACTACTACTACTACTACTATTACTACTACTACTACTGCTACTGCTACTACTGCTACTACTACTACTACTACTACTACTACTACTACTACTCATACTGCTACTACTACTACTACTGCTGCTGTTACTGCTGATACTACTACTACTACTATTATTACTACTACTACTACTACTACATTACTATTACTACTACTACTACTACTGCTACTACTACTACTACTACTACTACTACTACTACTAATAATAATAATAATAATAATAATAATAATAATAATAATAATAATACTTATTTTACTATTACTACTACTACTACAATGACCACTGCCACTACCACCGTCACCATCCATCTTCCTCCTGTGGTCCCTGGAAGCCTCATAAATGGAACCCCTCAAAATCCTTCAGCGTGGCGTTAATGACTCGTGGTGAGTCAGGCAGTAGTCTCACCTCATGTTCTTAATAGTGACACTGTATTGGAAGGAACAGTGAATCGCGAAGACCTGCATTGTCTGAAAGAACCGTTTTTGTGTCTGGTTGCCTTTCTTTCTGTGTATGTGTCTGTCTTGCCTTCTTTGTGTATGTGCATTTCTCTCTCTCTCTCTCTCTCTCTCTCTCTCTCTCTCTCTCTCTCTCTCTCTCTCTCTCTCTCTCTCTCTCTCTCTCTCTCTCTCTCTCTCCCATTTCATGCTTTATTATAAAACCTTCCTTTCCCTATTTTTTTCTCTGTAAGTCAATCGTTTGATTCAGTGTCTGACTTAAATACTGTGTACTGTTTTGATATGGAGTATATAATTAAAAGTACTAATTAAAAAGATGCATGGAAAGTAATATTCGCAGCCTCTCTCCGCGGAGACGCTGGAGGCCCACCCCTCACATAGTATCTCACCCTAGATGTCTATGTTATCTTTATGTTTGCACGAAGAGCATGACCTGCCTTCCTTGACCCCAAGACTTAGTGAGTGGAGGTCTGTGCTGAGTCCCGTGTGAACAAGGAGGCTAAGACGGTGTTGCCTATGTCTCCGTACTCTTCTGTGCTGTGTGTGCATGTACTGTGAGGCTCAGCAAGTGTTCATTCCGATGCTCACACCATCTTGTTTTCTCTCCGGGGGTTCAGTGAAACAGCTAAGGCGGTCAGGGCGACTTGCTGACCTGGCCTGACCAGATGCCAAGAATGATTTATTTATATCAGGGAGATTGAATAAAAGAGTAAACAATGATGGAGGAATATTGTGCATTGGTTGGGAGCAGCATGTATTGTTGTCAAAAGGATGTGTATGATGCATTTCCTGTAATATTACGGTGTTACACACACACATCAGTCACATGAACTCCACAAATATGAAATAAATTTGTCTCTTCCTTTTTTCCTATTTTTTTACGGATTAATTTCTTGAAATTACTGGTGTCTTCCTTCTGAGTTTCGCTTAAGTTTCTTTTTCTTTGCTTTTCTACAATTACGTTTTCTTTTGCTTTCTGTTTTGCTGTCATTTTATTTTCTTGTGTAGTGTTGCTTCCTATTTATTTATTTTTTTTTTTTCAAGCGACTTTTCCTTGCCTTATTTATATTCATTATTGTCATTACTCTTGTTGATCATTTATTTTCTCTTTTTAATCTCTCGTTTCCCTTTCCACTGTTTTTCTTTAATTATATTCTACATTTATGTATTTCCCTTCTTCCGTTTCCATTATTCACTATGTTATTACGTATTTTTATTGGCTTGCATATTGAAATGACCTTATTCCTCATATTTTTTTTTCATTGCTCATCCTTTTAATCGATTCTTCTCATTTACCCTTTTTCTACATTTTTTTTTAACACTGTCTCCACGTCTTCTTCCAAAGAGGACAACATTTTATGTTTCGTTACCAGTACTTTTGATTGTAATTAATGTAAACACTCCACTACCTGCAAGTACCAGGAAATCAGGGCCTGGTGTGGATTCTGAGGCAGCGGTGGTGATGATGGTGGTAGTGATGGTGTTGTTGATGTTGGTGGTGGTGGTGGTAGTATTAAGTTCGTTTTAAGTCTTATCGTTCCACTCATTCCTTCTGTTTCTCGTCATCGTCCTCATCATTATCTTGACGGTCTCTCTCTCTCTCTCACTCTCTCTCTCTCTCTCTCTCTCTCTCTCTCTCTCTCTCTCTCTCTCTCTCTCTCTCTCTCTCTCTCTCTCTCTCTCTCTCTCTTTTAATAAGAATAAGAGTAAGCATAATGAGTCTTAGTACTACTTGTTATTCCTAAGATAATAATAGCAAGGATGATAATAATAATAATAATAATAATAATAATAATAATAATAATAATAATAATAATAATAATAATAATAATAATAACAATAATAATAATAATAAAAATAATAATAATAGAAATTATAATAATAATAATAATAATAATAATAATAATAATAATAATAATAATAATAATAATAATAACAATAGTAACAATAATAATAATTATAGTAATAACAACATTAATAATAATAATAATAATAATAATAATAATAATAATAATAATAATAATAATAATAATAATAATAATAATGATAATAATAATAATAATAATAATAATAATAATAATAATAATAATAATAATAATAATAATAATTACTTTAATAATAATGACAATAAGAATAGTAATAATCTTAGTTCTAATTATTATTTCTTAGATGGTAATTATAGCAACAACAACAACAATAATAATAATAATAATAATAATAATAATGATAATAATTATAATAATTATATTAATAATTAATAAAACCATTGGTCATGCAAGCTGCCATTTGCATAGCTTGGAAACATTGCTCCCAATGTGTCGGCTGATGTCTTTGTTATCGCTGTGGTTATTCGTGACGCTATTGCTTTCATTACTATTATATCTTGCTGCACAAAAAAACAGGTAGTAGTAGTAGTAGTAGTAGTAGTAGTGGTAGAACTATCAGTAGTAGTTGTTCTTGTTCACCACCTTGTTCTTGTTCTTTTTTACTACTACTACTACTACTACTACTACTACTACTACAAATTCTGCTGCTTCTGCTGTGGCTACTGAAGTTGAACATACCAATTTATACACCAAGATAACCAGTTGTGTTAATGATTCGTGAAAAATAATATATATATATATATATATATATATATATATATATATATATATATATATATATATATATATATATATATATATATATATATATATATATATATATATATATATATATATATATATATATATATATATATATATATATATATATATATATATATATATATATATATATATATATATATATATATATGGTGAGTAAATATTTGGATTCAATTTCCCTCGAACGTAGTCAGCTCGAATAGAACAGAAACATTTAAAAATGGCCTTGATAAATATCTGACGTCAAAACCCCGGTTGTCACTGTTCACCTCCTTATAAAAATCTTACCGCGGATATTTAGTCTTTCGGTGCGATTACAGCTATCATCTGATGAGGGTATATTTCACTGAGGAAGAAAAACAAATAATTCACAACAAAGAAAATGAATCACATTAAAGAGACCTTGGTGATGGCTAGGTTCCTCGGCGACTTACTGCTGACCCCGTCACAATAATGGTATAAGGAATCGAGTCCTTGCTGGACAACTAACCCATCATTATAGTCATCTAGTAAACATGTATCCCACTCAGTCATAATTAAGGAAGAGGAAATACCTC
>NC_087152.1:23406754-23429254 GCF_035594125.1 Scylla paramamosain | reverse complement strand
TAATTCCAGTGTGCACCTTTACCTAGTGAACATAAAAGAAGAAAAACACAAACCTCAACACACTTAAGAAGAAAGTATCCTACACAACACAAATAAGTAAATCTACATAAATATTAACTTGAGCCAAAATCAAGTTGTATGGTAATAAATCAATTCTGCAAAACAAATAGATTCAGTACATAAGTAACAGAAAAAAAAACAGTAGAAAATATAGAAGTAAATGCCAATGACACTGTGCAGTGCATAAAGAATAAAAAAACAAGGTCTCCATCGTTACAAATACTGAACTATCAAGACTTACAGCTTATAAGATACGAGACGGAAATAAAAGGACACAAACCCGCTACATTACAATGATGGTGGTGATGACGATGATGACGGTAATAATAATAATAATAACAACAATAGTAATAATAATAATAATAATAATAATAATAATAATAATAATAATAACAATAATAATAATAATAATAATAACAATAATAATAATAATAATAATAATCCTGGAGGAGAGACAACCGCTATCAGGCGCGTCCCTCAGGTGGCGGATGAGGGAACCCCTTATATAAGGGCTGCTCCGAATATCAAATAAGGAGCCGTGGACCAAACAGAAGCCAGGACAGGCCTAGCAAGCCACTGGTGGATTACAAGTGCTCACGAAACGCAAGATGATAATACCGGACGGACCTCTCAGTTGATGAACCAGCTAATTCCAGGACATGCTTCAGGACTATCTGAGAAAATAAGAATAAGAAAAACAAATAAAAAATTGGAACTCTAAACGTTGCCACTATCAGAGGAAAGGAGGAGGAAATCATAGAGATAATGAAAGACAGAAACTTAGAATTGATTGGACTATGTGAGCCAAGAGTAAAAGGAGAAGGACGCAAGGTACTGCATGATGATTATCACCTAATTCACAAAGGATGTGATGAGGGTAGACATGGTGTTGCGTATATCCTATCACCTCAGCTGGCTAAGAGAGTGGATAGTATTGTGTATAAAAGTGAAAGGATCATTGCCATAACATTGAAATTATGCCCATTGAGAGTCTCATTAATACAAATCTATGCCCCCCTCCCCCAACAAGGGAGGCCACAAGTTGAGAAGGATGAATTTTATGAAAACTTACAAGACGTTTTAGAAAATGTTAAATACACTGATAATATAATTCTAATGGGGAATTGGAATGGACATATTGGCATAGACAGAACAGGATTAGAAAGTGTATTAGGTGCATATGGAATTGGTGATAGAAATGAAGAAGGTAACAGAATTTTGGAATTTTGTACTATAACTCATCTATAATGAACACATATTATAAGCATAGAGACTCACACAAATGGACATGGTACTGGTGGAGTAGAGAGGAGCAGAGGTATACTAAGTATTCTATGATCGACCTATTTATTACTAACAATAAAAATCTATTTTGTGATATTTTTAAGACTGTTCCATCAGTATCAGCAGATGCAGACCATAAATTGGGTTCTTGCAAAAGTTAAAATATAGAAACCCAAGGAAGGAGCAAAACGTGGTGGACTAAGGTTAAAAATTGAAAAAAATGAAGACCCAGAATGCCGTATGGAATTTTCTTTGAAGATAACAGAAACAGCACACAGTATGTTAGAAAATGACGTAAATAATAATATAGAGGGCCTCTGGGAAGAGTTCAAAATCCAAATTTATAGTATTAGCTGTGAAACCCTTAGTTTAAAGAAAATAAAATCAACAAAAAAGAAGATCACCCCATTGTGGAGTGACGAGGTGAGAACAGCTGTAAAGGAGAAGATGAGAAGTTTCAGAAGGTGGATGAAGACAAGGAACGTTTTTGATCGAGAAAATTATGTAAATGCAAGAAATCAAGTCGAAGTTAAAAGGAAGAGCAAATCCGAGTCATGGGAAAAGATCGGAAAAGATTTACTACAAGATGTACATGGAACTAAGAAACTATTATATAACATGGCAAAAAACTACAGTAAAGGAAATACTTCAGCGGTATATTCAGTGGCTGATAAAAATAGGCAAGAGCTACTGGTGGAGGAAGAAGTTGCTGGTCGCTGGAAAGAATATTTTAAAGAGCTGCTAAATGTTGGGGAAAAAATAGAGAATATTGAATTGAGAGATAGAGACCAAGATGAAAATGAACCTGTAGAGGTGGAAGAAGAGATCACGGTTGAGGAAGTGAAGCAAGCCTTAAACCTGATGAAAAACGGTAAGGCTTCTGGTGGAATAAACGAAAGCTGGTGAAACAAGGATAGTAGAGTGGATGGTGAGGTTGTATAATACTGCATATAAAGAAGAGAAGGTACCGGAAGATTGGCAGCAAGCAGTTATCTGTCCTTTATGTAAAAATAAAGGTGCAAGGACAGACTGCGCAAATTACAGAGGCATATCACTACTATCGCATATGGGTAAATTATACGACAGAATTATTGAGCACAGAATCAGAAGGGTCGTTGAAGAGAAATTAAAGAAACTGTCAGTATGGTTTTAGACCCGGAAGGAGTACTATTGACCCTATCTTTGCCATGAAAATGCTGCTGGAGAAGAGCTGGGAGTGGGACAGAAGTAAATACATAGTTTTAGTTGATCTAGAAAAAGCCTTTGGTAGGATAAACAGAGATAAATTCTGGTATGTGTTAGAAGATGATTACTATGGGATAAACCTAAAAATAATCAAAGTGGTAAAGAGTGTTTATAAGATCTGCAGGAGTCGAGTAAAATGTGGAGAGACAGACGGAGGATGGTTTGAAGGACTAGAGTGAGACAAGGAGTACTGTCGCCGTTGCTCTTCATTATATATATGGATAAATGCTTTAGGGGTGTTGCAAACCAAGCACAAGAAGAAACTTTTGGTTATGCGGATGACATTGATATTGTGACAGACTCTCCTGATGCACTACAGATTGCTGCGAACAGATGGCAAGATGGAATGGTAAGAAATGGGATGAAAATAAACACAAGGAAAACAGAAGTCATGGCAGTGGGAAGAGAATTATTGGAGCAGTTATCAGTGGATTGTAATGGAGAAAGACTGACGGAGGTAGAAAATTTTAATTATCCTGGTATCAACATAAATAAGTGAAATTTAAATGAGACAAATTAACGAAAGGATTGAAAAAAATATAATGTAAATATAGACGCTTTATATCCAATACTAAATGATAAACATGTACCTACAAAATCCAAATTAATAGTTTATAATACAATTCTTAAACCAATCCTGTTATACAATTCGTAAACCAATCCTGTTAAAGTCCTGAATGCAGGACTTTAACTACAAAATTAGAATCGAAGATTCAGGCAGCCGAAATGCGAGTGCTCAGAATAATCAGGGGTGTTACAAGAGTGACAAGATGAGAAATGTTCAAATAAGAGAAGAGTTGGGAGTGAGGCCGCTACTAGAGGATGTTGATAGAGCAAGATTGAGATGGTTCAGACATGTTATGAGAATGGAAGAAGATCGTCATGCTAAGAAATATATGGAGTGGATACCAAGAGGCAAGCGACCACGAGGGAGACCAAGGAAGAGATGGAAGCAAGGTAGAAGAGGAAAGACAATGGTCGAGGTGATGGAGAACAGAGAATATGAAGACCGAGACGGATGGAGGAGTATTGTCTGGATGTCATGTCATCGAGCTGACAGGCTTATAGCCTAACTGGCGTCTAGTGAGAGAAAAAATAAATAAATAGATAAATAGATAAATAAATAAATAAAAATAATAATAATAATAATAAATATTAATGAATAATAATAATAATAATAATAATAATAATAATAATAATAATAATAATAATAATAATAATAATAATAAAAATAATAATAATAATGATAATAACAAGAACAACAACACTACCACTTCACTACGTATCGCATCACGCAGGGAGCAGGGATGGGAGGGGCATAGGTCTTTCTTCTTTTTCATGCAGTATTCTTTTTTATACCTATGAAGCATAAACACACTCCCGGCCTACCCTCTCTTCCTTAATCCCTTCCGACGCTGCCCAGTCAGAAGCTTTCATCCTTCTGATACGTGGTAAATCCTGTGACTGGCTGCCAGGAGCCAGTCACCAACTTTTTTCAATGACATAATTTGATGGATGTCTATGTTGAAAGTGGACGTAAATTACGAATAAAGCAATCAGTGGTTCTCTGGGCTGAGTCATTCTCGTGCTGCAGGATGGACAGGTATAATGGTGTGTTGTTGTTATTGTTGTTGGTGGTGGTGGTGGTGCAGCACAGGGGAGGGTTCCAGGAGGCGGCTCCAGACCCAAGGAATGCCCACCTCTGTAAAGTTCTCTGATCTCACCTACTGCTATTTGCACTCCACGACATACTCCCACAAGTCAACAATTATCTAATTATTACTGTAGGAATGAAAGCTCACATTAGATTCAGCGGCAGTTTCTCTTATTGAACTTTGGTACTGCATGAACACATGAAAGGAAATCATATGTTCAAATATATCTTGTTTTACCATTGGGGTTTCATGGCGTAGTGACAGTCTTGGGAACCCAGTGTGTGTGGGATACCAGTGGTCATATCCCATACAAAATACAATAAATAAATAATGCAATGAAAATAATTCACATCATAATTCTCCAATACATACTGGCGTGAACATAAGGTGGTTAAATAGACCAACTTTACAAAAAAAGATGGGGAAGATGGAGAAATAGACCAACTTTAACTAAAAAAAAGAAAAAGGGCCCCTCGTGGCCCAGTGGGTAGAGTGATGCACTTGGAATTTGGCATGAGGTAACTTACAAAAACCTTCAAAGAGCATCCCTCCATCACCATGTGTGCCTCAAACACACAGGTACGGTGATGGAGCTGCACACGGGGAGGAGGGGAGATGAGTGCGCAGCACCTCCCTACCCCTTCCAAGGGGAGGAAGGCATCGCCTTACCGCCCCCGGGAGAGCAAGAGAGGCGAGTGCACAGCGCTTCCCTTCTCTCCCCTACCTAACCCTGGCAAGTCTACGGACTACAAGGCAAAAAACAAGAAATAAAAATAAATAAATAAATAAATAAAAGATAAAAAATAAATAAATAAATAAAGGTGAGTGCATAGCACTTCCCTTCTCTTCCAACATACCAGGCAAAAGATAGAATAAAATAAATAAAAAAAATAAAGGTGAGTGCATATCACTTCCCTTCTCTCCCAACCTACCACACAAAAAAAATAAAAAATAAATAAATAATAATAATAATAATAATAATAATAATAATAATAATAATAATAATAATAATAATAATAATAATAATAATAATAATAATAATAATAATAATAATAATAAATAAATAAATAAATAAATAAATAAAAATAAAAACCTCCCTACCACCTCAGACCTCGGGAGAGCAAGGGAGGTGAGTGCACAGCACTTCCATTCTCTCCCCAAGTCTACGGACTACCAGACCAAAAAGAATAAAATTTACAATAACAGAATAACGAATAAAGAATAGGAATAACGAAAAAAACAATAAAATAGATAAAAAATAAAGAAAGAAAAGAAAAAACTAAAATAAATAAAGTAAAAACAATAAAACTCCTACTCCCCCCTTCAATAAAACTGACTGAGTCTGGCAATCAACATTAAATAATGAAAATAAAACAATACCAGCCTGACACCTTTAAAAACTCCAAAGACCACCACCCCACCTGGGAAGCACAGGAGGTGAGTGTGCAGCACCTCCCTACACTCACCAGTCTCTTAGTTTGACTTTGACCACCAATCTTACTCATCCTAGCAACTCCAACTGTACAGACCACCACCAGTACTCCCCACCCTGGCAACTGATCCTGGCAAGGTGAGTGCGTAGCACTTCCCGTGACTCATCTTGGCAACTCCAAAGACCCACCATCCTGACCGACCCTGGAAAGCACGGGAGGTGAGTGTGCAGCACCTCCCTACCCTTCCCGGTCTCCCAGTTTGACTTTCACTAGCAATCTGACTCATCCTACCAACTCCAAAGAGCAACTCCTAATGTACAGACCACCAACAGTACCTCCTACTCTCCCCACCCTGACAACTGATCCCTCACCACCAGTACCTCCTACTCTCCCCACCCTGGCAACTGATCCTACCCTATCCTGGCAAGGTGAGAGCATAGCACTTCTCTACCACCAACCTGACTGACCATGGCAACTCTAAAAACAACCAACCTATCCTTACCTTATCCTGGCAACAGACCACCAAAAACAAAAAAATAAAGTAAATAATATAAACATAATTATAACAATACAACTCCTGCTCCCACCATCAATAAAACTGACTGACTCTGGTACGAGAGGTGAGTGTGCAGCACCTCCCTACCCTTCCAAGCCTCCCAGTTTAACTTTTATCACCAATCTGACTCATCCTACGAACTCCAAAGAGCAACTCCAACTGTACAGACCACCACCACCACCACCACCCCTCTGATCTTGGCAAGGTGAGTGCGTAGCACTTCCCTTGACTGACCCTGACTTAATGACCCTGGCAACTCCAAAAACCAACCTGACTGACTTACAGATATGTAATCACCAAACTGACTAGCCCTGGGAGCACGGGAAGTGAGTGTGCAGCACCTCCCTACACTTTCCAGTCTCCCAGTTTGACCTGACTCATCCTGGCAACTTCAAAGAGCAACTCCAAGTGTACAGACCACCAGTACCTCCCACTCTCTGACTCACTCTGACCCTGATCCCTACATCCCTACATCCTACCTTGTCCTGGGAAGGTGAGTGCGTAGCACTTCCCTACCACCAGCCTGATTGGCCCTGGCAACTCTAAAAACAACCAAGCTGACTGACTTACAAATCTTACTGTAATCTGGCAACAGACCACCAAACTGACTGACCCTGGGGAGCATGGGAGGTGAGTATGCAGCACCTCCCTACCCTTCCCAGTCTTTCACTAACCTGACTTAGAATTATGACTGGGGAGCAGGGGAGGTGAGTGTGCAGTACCTTCTACTTTCCTCACTCTGACTACCCTACCACCAACCAACTCAGACCACCAAACTGACTGTCTTAGAAGAACAAGAACAGGAAGCAACGCCATCAGAGGAAGAAGGAGCAGCAGTAGTATTACCGCCATCAGAGGAAGAAAACAAGAAAAAAGAAGCAGAGAAAAGAACTACCACCATTGCTATCAGAGGAAGAAGCAGCAGCGTCACCGCCATCAGAAAAAAGAAACATATACATATATGTAAACTACGACTGGTCAAACCTCCTGTGGCGCCAGGCAAAGTTCGACCTGTGATGAGCTGTGTTTAGAGAGGGAAGAAAAGTTCCAGGGGTTCATAAAAGGAAAGTACGCTCAGTTAGGGGACTGGCTGTGAAAGTGTCAGGCAAGTCTGCTGCTTCAGACATCCACACTTCAACTATGCATGCGAGAATGTTGCTGTATTCATCTTCCTATTCCTTCTTTTTCTTCTCCTGCAGAAGACTGTCTTATTACTCCGTATTTTTTTTGTTTTTTTGTCTCATAATTTATTCAATGTTATTTTTTTTCTTTTTTGCAGCACTTCCATCTTTTTTAAATCCATCCACCCTTCCGAGAGTTTTTAATAAATGTATGTACACTTGAGCCTTGATTAACTAATTACAAAAGAATTACATGAATATTGGACATTTTTCTCTAGTCTTAAGACGCCACATCTCAAACACATGAAGCGCGAGTTGTGTCTGAGTGTACATGAATTTATAATACTTTAATCACAATTTATATCTTTTTATACTAAGCAGTATGGCAACTTACTTCTTCCTCGTGACACTGGTCATGTCATGTACACTTCTATGTACCCAACAATTCTGGATAACCTTTGAAAAATATAATGCATCCTGGTGTGCACTACACATCCAGGTTGCCCCATACCTCTCAAAGACCTCTATCAGATCCCCTTAACCTACCCCTCTGTAAGGAATGCAAATTTAAAACGTAACCTAACCTAACCCACACTTGGTATAACTTTAACAATACTTCTGGACACTTTAACAACTAAAAATTAATTCTACTACCCGTTTGCTTTATTTCTGCTCTTTATGCATTTTCTCTGAATCCCTACTACTACTTTATCTTAGCTCCTTCATCCTTTTATTTATTTCCTTATATCTGAAACATTTATACAAGTTTGTGATTAGAAACATTAAGGAATCAAGGAATTAAGCTATTTATTTAAGACCATAAGAAAATGAAAAAACAGAAGGTCCACAGGTGGCAGTTCTTGTATAAGACTTGCAAACCTGTGTCGGCTCATCACAACTATCCAGAAATTTATCTAATCTTCTAAAGTTCTGGCATCACGTGTTCAAGAGATTTGTCAATTCAGGATAATTGTCTAATCATTTACAGTAATAATATTCTCGTGCGAGGTTATTAATATGTGAAATTAATCATTATTTGACTAAAGACCTTCACCCCTAGTTAATATTTGCCCGTCTCGACGTAGAATTTTCCACTTCGCGTGTGTACTCTCGCCTGCCCTCCCCTGCTGGCCTGCTTGAATATAAAGGATCTGTTGTAATGGAAGATCAGTGCAGTGTCCCTCCCGATCCGGCCACTTGTCTCTTGTGGTTCTATCTCTAGATGCTGCAGTGGCCATTTCAGTGTTGCGAGGCTCTGCTGGTGAGAGGAGGTTTGTCTTGCATTGTACTTCTCTTTATGAAACATGGAAACACACGCATACGAGACTAGAGGCTTGGTGTTGTATGTTCTTCCATTGTGTTCCTCTGTGAATTTAAATGTTATGGTTGTTTGCTGGAGAGAGAAAAAAATTTTTAAATCTTTTCTTCAAGTTATTCCCTCGTGTTCTAATATAACTACTGAAACTTGATTTTAATGAGAAACTGTATCAGTGACGATAGTGTTGGTAGTTTAAATTAAAAATATTCTTAACCACATAAACACAGGCTCTATTTAACAAGAAACAACAGTAGGTGTGTAAAGGGTGATGAATGTGGCAGCTGACCGATTGCCAGCAACAACTCAAGCTACATTCAATAGTTTCATAGGAGGACCTGAAACTTAAGTGAATGAAATAAATATGAATTTACTTATCTATTATAATGGTGGTGGTGGTGGTGGTGGTGGTGCTGAGGGTGTAAATCTAGAATGACATTGAGCTTCTTTGTGTTTCCTCCACAGGGACGAAGAAAGAGAACAGGGATTCCTAATACTCCAGGAATTGCCTTTGTTTCCAGAAAGCAAGAAAAAGCAAAGAAAAATTGTTATATGCTCATTTTATCGCAACTTTTCATATTTGCGAGTATATTTCACTCTTATAATGAACGTACAAAATATAGCAGGAAACCAAAATAATGCCAAAAATGGAAGCATGGATTAAAAAGATTGCAAAATGTACAAAAACATTAATAGTTTTAAAATACTAAAGGAAAGACGGTAATTGTCTTTCCTGCTACACATTTATATTTAAGTGAAGACTGACGTAGGTTGAAAACCAACCCGGGAAGGAATGTCTGGAGTGTGGTGCTCCTCAAGGCGTCTTGCCTCGCTGGCCGGTGAGGTGCTCCTGCAGGGTCGAGGTGGACAGGTGTTTGTCCAAGATGCCTCGTGTTACTTCTCACCGCGTGTTTTATCTGTTGGAGATTATTACACTAAATATGCTGCTGCTCCTGCTGCTGCTGGTGCTGCTGTTGCCGTCGCTGATCTTGTTGCTCTTATTGGTATTGCTGCTATTACTTTCTTCCACAACAACAACAACTTTAACAACAACAACAACAACAACAATAACTACTACTACTACTACTACTACTACTACCACCACCACCACCACCACCACCACCACCACCACTACTACTACTACTACTACCACTATTACTACTACTACTACTACTACAAGCAAGAAGAAAAAGAAGAGGAACAACAGCCACAACAACAACAATAACAACATTAAGACAACATCAACCAGCCTGGAGTACCGCTGACAGACCAAGGGAGTGAACAGTATGAGCGTCGCCGCGGGTTATTTATTAGTAACGGGAGATGACATCACCAATCCCAGGTCGAGGTGAAGTGATAACGGTACTCTGCACGGCGCCACACATCAGCTCACTCGACCACGAGGGCTGGAGACTGCTCGGCGACGATAGGAAGCATGAGAAACAATAGCTAACTGATATTGAAGTGCTGCAGAACGCTGAAATGGAAGAGTAGGAAGAGGAAGCGATGCAGAAGTGATATTTTATTGATTTTTTTTATATTGATTTTTTTTTTTTCACTTATTGATTTATTTATTTTTGACTGGAATATGATATTCGCAACAGGCCAAGGTGATAAAAAAGTCACGCCCCCTGCTTCCTTTCCCCTCTCATCGGTTTAAATGCTTGGTACACTCATGATGTTCTTGCCATTTCCACAAATTTTTATACTACTTATGTTTTGAGTCATTTTATCAATCAGACTTTTCCTGCGATGATTTTCGAAAACATCGATAGGGAAATCGTAATAATATCAATGCATTAATTCTTAGAAAATTTGTGAACATAAACAAACAAGTAACAGGAGTTAGATGCTCAGTGAAAGTGCCTGTGGAGACGTAGCGCGTGTCGACACAGGCAGTCCATGCAAACAGTGTATGTTTATTTTATTTCTATAATTTATATAAGAGGTTAATGCTTTGAAATCATTATTGTTTTTTCTACAAATAATTTTGAAAATCGCCCAAGGTTTAGGCTAATGGATCATGTGATTTAAAACTATCTTACATGTAAACATTTGGGAAGAGGATGAAGCTTTACGTGCTCCCTATCAACTGTCCTGCTGGAAAGAGACAGGACGCAGTGGACGCAGCCTCTAGATCAGCTTAGCCTGTGACGGCAAAAGTGTGAGGAGGATGGAAGGTGACACTGTGCCATCTCTGTGTTATCTCTCTCTCTCTCTCTCTCTCTCTCTCTCTCTCTCTCTCTCTCTCTCTCTCTCTCTCTCTCTCTCTCTCTCTTTTTTCACGAATCATTAGCAACACAGGTTACCCTGGTGTATAAATTGGTATGTTCAACATCAATAGCTACAGCAGAAGTAGTAGTATGCAAATGGCAGCCTGCATTACCAATGTCTTCATTAATTATTATTATTATTATTATTATTATTATTATTATTATTATTATTATTATTATTATTGTCGTTGCCATCAATATCATCCAAGGAATAATAATTAGTACTAATATTATTATTATTCTTATAGTCATTATTATTGAGATTATTATTATTATTATTATTATTATTATTATTATTATTATTATTATTATTATTATTATTATTATTATTACTATTGTTATTATTATTATTATTTTTATTATTATTATCATTATTATTATTATTATTATTATTATTATTATTATTATTATTATTATTATTGTTATTATTATTATTATCCTTGCTATCATTATATTATTATATTATTATTATTATTATTATTATTATTATTATCATTATTATTATTATTATTATTATTATTATTATTATTATTAATATTATTGTTATTATTATTATTATTATTATTATATTGTATTAGGAATAACAATTGATACTAACATTCATTATCCTTATTCTTATTCTTATTTGAGAGAGAGAGAGAGAGAGAGAGAGAGAGAGAGAGAGAGAGAGAGAGAGAGAGAGAGAGAGAGAGAGAGAGAGAGAGAGAGAGACCGTCAAGGTAATAATGGGGACGATGACGAGAAATGGAGGGAATAAGTGGAACGATGAGACTTAAAACAACCTTAACACCACCACCACCACCACCACCACCACCGCTGCCTCAGAATCCACACCAGGCCCTGATTTCATGGTACTTGTAGGAAGTGCTGGTAACGAAACAAAATGTTGTCCTCTTTGGCAGAAGACGTGGAGACAGTATTGAAAAAAAAAAAAAAAAGTAGAAAAAAAGATGAATGGGAAAAATCGATTAAAAAGATGAGCAATGAAAAGTAAATGATAATGAGCAATGATAAGTAAAAAATGTATTTCAGTATGCAAGGCAATAAAAATATGCAATAACATATTGAATAATGAAAACGGGGAAGAAGGGAAATTCATAAATGTGAAATATGATAAAAGAAAAAACAATGAAACCGGAGACGGGAGTTTATAAAGACAAAAATAAATAATCAACAAGAATAATGACAAATAAATAATATAAATAAGGCAAGGAAGAGTCGTATGAAAAAAAGAAATAATAATAATAGGAAGCTACACTTCACGAGAAAATAAAATGACAGGAAAACAGGAAGCAAAAGAAAAAGCAATCGTAGAAAAGCAAAGAAAAGGAGACTTAAGCGAAACTGAGAAGGAAGACACCAGTAATATTAACAAATAAATCCGTAAAAAAATAGAGAAGAAAGAAGAGAACATTTTATTTATAAATTCATGCAACAGGTGTGTGTGTGTGTGTGTGTGTGTGTGTGTGTGTGTGTGTGTGTGTGTGTGTGTGTGTGTGTGTGTGTGTGTGTGTGTGTGTGTGTGTAATTTTTCTATTTCTGTTGTTATAAGACAGTATGACCCCTTGCCATGTAAAAAGCACAAAAAAAGAAAAGAAAAAAAACACCACTAATGACGTCACAGTAAGGTAAAATTCCTTCATGAATCCCTTTACTAACACCGTAATATTACAGGAAATGCATCATACACATTCTTTTGACAACAATACATGCTGCTCCCAACCAATGCACAATATTCCTCCATCATTGTTTACTCTTTTATTCAATATCCCTGATACAAATAAATCTTTCTTGGCATCAGGTCAGGTCGGGTCAGCAAGTCACCCTGACCGCCTTAGCTGTTTCACTGAACCCCCGGAGAGAAAACAAGACGGCGCGAGCATTGGAATGAACACTTGCTGAACCTCACAGTACATGCACACACAGCATAGAAGAGCATGGTGGCACAGGCAACACAGTCTTAGCCTCCTTGTTTACACGGGACTCAAGGCACACCTCCACTGACCAAGTCTAGGGGCCGAGGAAGGCAGGTCATGTTCTTCGTGCAAACATAAAGATATCATAAACATCTAGGGCGAGATATTGGGTGAGCGGCGCCCCACCAGCCTATACGGGGAGAGAAGCTGCGAATATTCCTTTCCATGCATCTTTTTAATTAATATTTTTAATTATATCCTCCATAACAAAACAGTATTTAAGAGCGACATTGAGTCAAACGATTGAGTTAGAGAGAGAGAGAGAGAGAGAGAGAGAGAGAGAGAGAGAGAGAGAGAGAGAGAGAGAGAGAGAGAGAGAGAGAGAGAGAGAGAATACAGGAAAATACCTGGCCCTTAGTGTGGAAAGAGGCCCGGGTAGTTCCCGTACACAAGAGGAGCTCCAGGTCTGATCCAAAAAATTATCGACCCATCTCCCTGCTCTCTGTGGTGGGGAAAGTGTTCGAGAGGGTGGTGGCAGATGTGGTGTGTCGCCACCTCCAGGACAATTACCTCCTCTCGGACCAACAGTTTGGGTTCAGACCTGGGCGGTCCACCACCGATCTCCTCATGCTCCTCACCGGGCGCTGGCAGGACGCCCTTGACGGCGGCCTCGACTCTGTTGTGGTGGCCCTGGATATAGCGGGCGCCTTCGACAGGGTCTGGCATGGGGGCCTTCTGGAAAAGCTGAGGGCAAAGGAGATCCAGGGTGACCTCCTTCAGCTCCTTGGCGACTACCTCCAAGGAAGGACCCTCCAGGTCGTTGTCAATGGGCAAGCGTCCGAGTCCCTCCCGGTGAGAACGTCAGTGCCACAGGGCTCAGTGCTGGGGCCAGTCCTGTGGAACATCTACGTGGACGATCTTCTCCGACAGCTGCCGGCGGTCTCAGCTTATGCTGACGATTGCACTCTCTCCTGTACCTACCCTCGACACGAAAGTGTGCGTGCTGCTGAAGAGATCAATCAGCAGCTTGGGGTAATACAGGAGTGGGGGGCACGCTGGCAGGTGACCTTTGCTCCGGAGAAGACACAGGCAATGGTAGTTTCTCGATCCCCCGCTGCCGAGCCAGCAGTGGAGGGAGGGCTAAGCTTTGGTGGCCTTCCTCTCGAACTCCAGGAGTCCGTCAAGATTCTTGGGGTGGAGGTGGATCGAGGGCTGCGGTTTGACCGCCACGTCAAACACATTGCCCTTAAGGCCTCACACCGATTCTCCTCCTTGAGGAGGGTGGCCAACTTGCTCGACAGGAGAGGGAGGCTCTTGCTCTACAAGGCCCAGATACGGCCTTATTTAGAGTATGCCACCGTCTCCTGGATGTCCTGTGCTGCCACACACACATCAGCAAGCTCGACGGCATCCAGCGACGGGCGCTGCGACTGGTGGAAGCAGCAGGTGCCCCAGCCCATCCTGAGGCTCCCGTCGACACGCTAGAACACCGCAGGGACGTGGCAGCCCTTGTGGTGTTCCACAAGGCACAGGTGCAGGGTGTGCCACATCTGGCGGGACTACGGCTGCCCACCAGTCACCTCGCGGGACACGAGAACGGTGTCATCCAGTGGTGACTCAGTGGAAGTGCCGCGTTCCCGCTCCAGCCAACACCAGCGCACCTTTTGGGGGCGAGTCTCCAGACTGTGGAACGTCTTCGCGTCCTCCGTCCCTCATATCAGGGGGATGGATACCCAGGACGTGAAGTTAGCAGCACACCACTGGAGGGGCTCGTTCCCAACCCCCCCTGCTAACAATATTAATATAAGTCTATCATAAAGAATGTATATATATATATATATATATATATATATATATATATATATATATATATATATATATATATATATATATATATATATATATATATATATATATATATATATATATATATATATATATATATATATATATATATATATATATATATATATATATATATATATATATATATATATATATATATATATATATATGTTACAGTCAATACCTGAATCCAGACAATTTGTAAAGTGACTTATTTTTTCAGGCAATTTGTGAACTGCCTGGTTAGGTTAGGTTAGGTTAGGTTAGGTTAGGTTAGGTTAGGTTAGGTTAGGTTAGGATAACCTAACCTAACCTAACCTAACCTAACCTAACCTAACCTAACCTAACCTAACCTAACCTAACCAGGCAGTTCACAAATTGCCTGAAAAAATAAGTCACTTTACAAATTGTCTGGATTCAGGTATTGACTGTAACATATATATATATATATATATATATATATATATATATATATATATATATATATATATATATATATATATATATATATATATATATATATATATATATATATATATATATATATGTATATATATTTATATTTGTATTTGTTTGTTGTGTCCCAACCCTAAAATAGGTTGCACACGGCAGTGCGCCTTCGGGTGATAATGTACCTATGTTTAAATAAAAAAAAGAAAAAAGAGAGAGAGAGAGAGAGAGAGAGAGAGAGAGAGAGAGAGAGAGAGAGAGAGAGAGAGAGAGAGAGAGAGAGAGAGAGAGAGATCGCTGAATAACGTACGAAAGGATAAGAGAGTAGATAAATAAATATATGTGAGAAGAAGGATACTGATAACAGAGAAATGAAAACGAAATTAAATTGGTTAACTTCCCAGCCAAAACCACCGCCACCACCACCACCACCACCACTAGCACGTCGCCGCCACCAGCTTGAACTGCAGTCAAAGGGAGCGCCATACATATGTTTAATTTCTGGCAGGGGGAATACTGGTGAATGTTTTTTTTCTTTTTTTTTCTTTTTTTACCTCACCAGACTAGAAGATTCTCGCGGCTTCCTGACAACGAGGTTTTCCCTCTCCCCCAAAATACTAGTTCGTGATCTACTTATAGTTCATTTGCTGATACGATCATCACTATATAACTCCTGTTTCATCTCCTTTTGAAATATTGCGTTCAAGCAAGGTGCCCCTATTACCGGAAAGACATAGATAAATAAGAACGAGTTCAGCGTAGAGTAACAAAAATTATACCAAGCCTAAGAAACAAATCATACAAAGAGCGACTTAAAGAATTAAATCGATTCCCATTAACACAAAGAACACTAACAAGTGACTTAATACAGGTATTTAAAATCATCAAAAGTATTGATAACATGGACTGCAATAAGTATTTCACGATACATTATTAAAATTACACGAGAGGAAACAGTTGCAAAATTGTTTGGAAATCCTTCAACTCTCATGAATCAAAAAAAATAATTTCCATCGTGTGATCAGTCTCTAGAATGGGCTTCCACGAGACGTGATAGACTGCAATATCGTAGAGAATTTGAAACGCCGTCTTGATAAATATTTTACCTCAAATCCGCGGGTAACAGCGTTTGTTTGTTACAGATTAAAACTCCTTGCCTCCAGGAAATGGGGGCACCTCATTTCATCTGTTTTCATTCTTTCCTATAAATTTTCCTTCGGGTTTTCCTTCTCTAACCCAGTAAGGTATTTACTCCAGATCTGTTTCCTGTACGGCTTATGCCGGAGGGAGTGGAGGTTGGGGAGAGAGCCTTCTGTTTTGCTGTCCTTTTCTTCTACTATCACCTTAATAGCCCTAGGACAGGTCATCTCGTGAGAACCGCAAGGTTTGTTGTGGCCTGTATTTCTATGTAACTTTATGTAACTCTCTCTCGCGTTACACACACACACACACACACACACACACACACACACACACACACACGTTAATTAAATAAATGTTGTTCTGTCATGTATCCAGTATATTTTGTTTTGTTCTCCACAGGTAATAATTAATGTGCTGCTTTTCCCCTTCCAGTTCTCTGTGACCTCTGGTATTCTTTTAGCCTGTCTTTTTACTCTGACAGGTGATGCTACTGTTACGACGACGACGATGAGAACGAAGACGACGACGATTAGAGGCACAGCACGCACGACGGCAAAAACGACAGTGGTGCTTTTTGTAAAGTTAAGCACCAGCAGCAGCAGAAGTAGCACCAACAGAAGCAGCAAATGCAGTAGCAGCAGCAGCAGCAGCAGCAGCAGCAGCAGCTACTTCAGCAGCAGCAGCAGCAGCAGCAGCAGCAGCAGCATCAGCAGCAGCAGGAACAGCAGCAGCAGCAGCAGCAACAGCAGCAACAGCAGCAGCGGCAGCAGCAGCAGCAGCAGCAGCAGTAGTAGTAGTAGTAGTAGTAGTAGTAGTAGTAGTAGTAGTAGTAGTAGTAGTAGCAGTAGGTAGTAGGTAGTAGTAGTAGTAGCAAAAAAAGTAGTAGTAGTAGTAGTAGTAGTAGTAGTAGCACTAGTAGTAGTAGTAGTAGTAGTAGTAGTAGTAGTAGTAGTAGTAGTAGTAGTAGTAGCAAAAAAAGTAGTAGTAGTAGTAGTAGTAGTAGTAGTAATAATAATAATAATAATAATAATAATAATAATAATAATAATAATAATAATGGAAGTAATAGTAGTAGTAATATCAGTAGTAGTAGTAGTAGTAGTAGTAGTAGTAGTAGTAGTAGTAGTAGTAGTAGTAGTAGTAGTAGTAGTAGTAGTAGTAGTAGTAGTAGTAGCTGCTCTTGTTGTTGTTGTTGTTGTTGTGGAAGGAAGTAAAAGCAGCAATACAAACAAGAGCAGCAAGATCAGCTACGGCAATAGTAGCACCAGCAGGAGCAGCAGCATATTTAGTGTAATAATCTCCAACAGATAAAACACGCGGTGAGAAGTAACACGAGGCATCCTGGACAAACACCTGTCCACCTCGGCCCTGCAGGAGCACCTCAACGGTCAGTGTTCTTTCAATGCTAATTCACATCTCAGTCCTTTATGTATTGTTGTGCCGGCGAGGCAAGACGCCTTGAGGAGCGCCACGCGCCAGACATTCATTCCTTCCCGGGCTGGTTTTCAACCCACGTCTGTCTTCACTTGTTAAATATAAATGTGTAGCAAGAAAGACAATTACCGTCTTTCCTTCAGTATTTAAAACTATTAATGTCTTTATACATTTGGTCATTTTTTAATCCATACTTCCATTTCTGGCATTATTTTGGTTTCGTGCTGTAGTTTGTACGTTCATTATAAGAGTGAAATACTCGTATACTCGCAAATATGAAAAATTGCGATAAAACTAGCATATAGCAACTTTTCTTTGCCTTTTCTTGCTTTCTGGAAACAAAGGCAATGCCTGGAGTACTAGGAATCTCTGTTCTCTTTCTTCGTCCCACTGGAGGAAACACAAAGACGCTCACTCTCATTCTAGATTTACCCTTCAACACCACCACCACCACCACCACCACCACCACCATAAATAAATAAATAAATTAGACATAAATCTCTTGAACACGTGATGCCAGTCCTTTAGAAGATTAGATAAATTTCTGGATAGTTGGGATGAGTGGACACAGGTTTGCAAGTCTTATACAAGAACTGTCGCCTGTGGACCTTCCGTTTTCCATGTTCTCATGGTCTTAAATAAATAGCTTAATTTCTTATTGTTTCTAATCACAAAGTCGTGTAAATATGAATGTTTCAAATATAAAGAAAGAAGTATAATGATGAAGGAGCTAAGACAGAGAAAATGCATTTATAGTTGTTAAAGTGTCCAGCTTAGGTTACAGAGGCGTAGGTTAAGTCAGCCTGGTTGCATGGTGCCCACCAGGATGCGTGATATTTTTCAAAGTTTACCCAGAATTGTTGGGTACATGAAAGTGTACATGACATGACCAGTGTCATGAGGAAGAAGTAAGTTGCCATACTGCTTAGTATGAAAAGATATAAATTGTGATTGAAGTATTACAAATTTATGTATTATATTAGTATATTACTGTTCATTCAGATGCAACTTGAGATGTGGCGTCTTAAGACCAGAGAAAAATGTAAAATATTCATGTAATTCTTTTATTAAAAGCTCTTGAAAGGGTGGATGGTTTTAGAAAAGGTGAATAGCACAGCCCCTAGGGAAGTTCTGGAAGAAGAAGAAGAAAAAAAAAAGGAAGAAAAGAAAACTAACATTGAATAAATTATGAGAAAAATTTACGGAGTAATAAGACAAGAAATGCAAGATAAGGAAGATGAGAAGAAGGAAAAGAAGAAAAAAGGAGGATAGCAAAGTATAGCTGATAGCTCCTTCCAACCACAAGCCGACGATATCTTGGAAAGAAACTGAAGTGAAACTGTGGATGTCTGAAGCAGCAGCACTGCCTGGCACTTTCAGTTATTCTTCTAACAGAGTTTGCGTACTTTCCTTTTATGAACGCCATGCAACATTGACTCCTGGAACTTTTTTCCCTCTGTAAACACAGCCCATCACAGGTCGTAGTTCACATATAAGTTTACATGTAAGAAAAATTAATCGGATCCTCTGATGGTGATGGTGCTGCTTTTTCGTCTTTTTTTTCCTCTAATGGCGGTGATGCTGCAGCTTCTTCCTCTGATAGAAGAGGTGGTATTTTTTTTTTTTTTTATCCTATGATGGAGATGGTGCTGCTTCTTTTTCATGTTTTCTTCCTCTGATGGTGGTAATGATGGTGTTACTTCTTGTTCTTCTTCTTGTTCCAGTGTTCTGATGATAATGGCATCAGTTGCCAGAGTCTGAGTTAGTTGGTGGTATGGTGGTGGTAGTCAGAGCTCCTCAGTCATAATTCAAGTCAAGTCTTTGGAGTTGGTAGGATGAGTCAGGTTGGCGGTCAGTCAAACTAGGAGACTGGGAAAGGTAGGGAGGTGCTATACACTCACCTCCCATGATCCCCAGGGCCAGTTAGTTTGGTGGTCTGTTGCCAGATTATTGAAAGATTTGTAAGTCAGTCAGGTTGGTTGTTTTAAGATTTGCCAGGGTCAGTCAGGTTGGTGGTAGGTAAGTGCTACGCACTCACCTAGCCAGGACAGGGTAGGATGTAGGGATGTGGGGATCAGGGTCAGAGTGGGTCAGAGAGTAGAAGGTACTGGTGGTCTGTACATTTGGAGTTGCTCTTTGAAGTTGCCAGGATGAATCAGGTCAAACTGGGAGACTGGGAAGTGTAGGGAGGTGCTGCACACTCACCTCCCATGCTCCCCAGGGCCAGTCAGTTTGGTGGTCTATTGCCAGATTACATATTTGTAAGTCAGTCAGGTTGGTTGTTTTTGGAGATGCCAGGGTCAGTCAAGGGAAGTGCTGCGCACTCACCTTGTTAAGATCAGAGGGGTGGTGGTGGTGGTGGTGGTCTGTACATTTGGAGTAGCTGTTTGGAGTTGGTAGGATGAGTCAGATTGGTGGTCACAGTCAAACTGGGAGACTGGGAAGGGTAGGGAGGTGCTGCACACTCATCTCCCGTGCTTCCTAGGATCGGTCAAGATGGTGGGTATTTGGAGTTGCCAGGATGAGTCAAGGGAAGTGCTACGCACTCACCTTGCCAGGATCAGTTGCCAGGATGGGGAGAGTAGCTAGGATGATGACGTCAGACTAGTGAAGGGTAGAGAGGTGCTGCACACTCATCTCCTGTGCTTTCTAGGTGGGTGGTGGTGGTCTTTCATTTTTTTTTTTTTATGTAGTTTGCCAGAATCAGTCCGTTTGATTGAGGGGGAGTTGTATTGTTTTTAATTATTGTTATTTTATTTATTTATTTATTTATTTATCTATTTATTTATTTACTTATTTTTATTTTATTTTATTATTATTTTTTTTTGTTGGTCTGTTGCCAGGATACGGTAAGGATAGGTTGGTTGCTCTTAGAGTTGCCAGAGTCTGTCAGGTTGGTGGCAGGGAAGTGCTACGCACTCACCTTGCCAGGATAGGGTAGGAGTTATTTTTATTCATTTAATTATTTTTTTATCATTATTTTTTCATATATTTTATTCTTTTTGCGGTTAGGAGCGGAGAGAAGGGAAGTGCTGTGCACTCACCTCCCTTGCTCTCCCGGACTAGTAGGAAGGTTTTTATTTTTTATTTATTTTTATTTATGTATTTTTTTTTTCTTTTCCCGGATGGGTGGGGAGAGAAGGGAAGTGCTATGCACTCATCTTTATTTTTTATTTATATATTTTTTTTCTATCTTTTGCCTGGTATGTTGGAAGAGAAGGGAATTGCTATTTTTTTTATTTATTTATTTTTTTTTTTTTTTATTATTTTTTGCCTAGTAGTCCGTAGACTTGCCAGGGTTAGGTAGGGGAGAGAAGGGAAGCGCTGTGCACTCACCTCCCTTGCTCTCCCGGGGGCGGTAAGGCAGTGCCTTCTGTTCCAGAATGGTTTTGAATTATCAGTTACCGCTGGACACTGTTCATTAGTTTCTTACCTTTGTGTAATAGGTAAATTCACTCGTGGTGAGTTTCTGTGGTTTTCAGGTGAATGTCAAAGGTGAACAAATAAAAATATGTATATTTAGATATATGTACAGAGTTCTGGAGAAGAGTGTGGCGTGTACGGGACAACGGATGTCCTCTGCGTGGTACAGCGTTACACCCTGGCAATAGACTGCCGGAGCCGGCACAAGGGACGCTTAGCACCTTCAAAAAGTGGTGACTGTAGATATAGGGGCGGGCTGACCGCACTCACATTACATGAATATATTCATAATTATAACTCTCTAATTACATATATAAGGCAAGGGAAAAGCTACTTATAGCTAAAAATAATACGAGTACATGCCAAAAATACATTAGGGAGAGATTAATTATGGAGAATACTTAGATACTATAATGTAGGTGCTACCAATTACTTATCGATGGCAATAAAAGGAGTATGGAAAGTTCCATGGTGTGTGTGTGACGTAGGGTGGCGTGATCATATCCGCCCCACCCTTATCCGCCAACATCCACTATCTACACTTATGCATATATGTATACATACACTTATATTGCTAATCAGGCAAGGTATTATAATTACAATACATATTATTATTAATTATGTGACACCGTTACACTTCCTCCCCTGGGGATGGGTGAGGTGGTGCTGCGCACTACTATTATTATTATCATTATAATTAATATTATTACTGTCATCATCGTCATCAGCAACATCATTGTAGTGTAGCACATTTGCGTCTTTTTATTTCCGTGTCGTATTTTGTAAGTTGTAAGCTTTGATAGTAACGATGGAGACCTTGTTTTTTTTATTCTTTATGCACTGCACGGTGTCATTGGCATTTACATCTATATTTTCTAAATAACCAGGAACGACAACAACAACAACAACAACAACAACAACAATAACAACAACAACAAGCAAAAGCAATCATAAAAGAATAACATACACACTGTGGCATTCCAACACCAGGAAAACTATTAAAAAGAAAAAGATAAAGAAAAGACAATAAGAATGAAAAAAATATAATGACAGGCAGATGCGGGTGAGTGCGAGGTCTGGGATATAATGTGTCATGTCAACACCAGTAAAAAAGATGACAACTGCGACAGCTAACCCTTCCCCCCTACCCCGCATATACGCACCACAAACGCCACTACCACCACCAGTACCACCACCACCACCATCACCACACCACCATCACAAAAACGACCACAACAACAACACGAGACTGACATAGGTTGACAGCATATGGAGTTGGAAAAAAAATAAAGAAAGAATATATATATATATATATATATATATATATATATATATATATATATATAT